>NW_020190481.1:0-25516 GCF_002263795.3 Bos taurus
TGTGTTTATGGGCATCCACTCCGGACTCTAGCTGAATAAGACAGGGGCGTCCAGTGTAACGGAGGAGAGAGACCCACCCAAAAACCGATAGCTTATAGTGAATGGTGTTTGGTGTCGCGTTTGTGGTCTCCGAAGGAGAAGATTTAACTCTGGGACCAAAGACACAGTCTCAGTCACTCAGAGCTTCGGGCAGCAAAGATTCTTATTTCAACTGACAGACAGGAAACTTCTGACATAGACATCAGGGGGGTCGAAAGAGTACCCACCCTCACTAAGCAGGCCTTATATACTTCTCAAGTGGCTGCTGAGAATAGATAAAAAAGAATACCTCAAGGTTGTTAGAGTTCCACCAGATTCTTTCCCAAGGCATACATCCCGAGATAACTTTGGCCTAAGATTAGTCAGGGAGAATGGGTTTGGGCAACCATCTCTGAGTGAGAGATACTGTTGCTGTGTAATTAGGGGTACAAGTCAAGTATTTGCATGAGTAAGACATTGTGCTGTGTGATTATTAGCTCCTAAAGAAAGACCAGTTCTTGGGCAAGATACATTGTTGCACAAGGCTCAAGGAAAGCATGAGAGACCTTATTCACCACCTCCTTAAAAGGGCTCTAAGCTTTAACCGTTTCAGAACCAACCATAGAACCATGTGGGGTGTGTTATAACAGAGGGGCTACTGGGGAAGTGACACCCTAAAAGCTCACCCAAAGTAGCACTGAGTTCACCCCAAAGTGACACTTCCTCTGGGGCTGTGGGTTGGACAGAGTGCAAAGCACATGTTCTGTTTACCCGGCTTCCTGGCAGCAAAACTTGGAAGAAGACCCTGGCAGATTGTGTTAATGCTCCCAGTTTTTCAGTCCTTATATCCGTGCCCATTGCCCTGTGATTCTGAGGGTGAGTTCTAATTCCCCACCCTGCACAGTGGATTTTGGCAGATGTGGCACAAGCAGGGTATTCAAACATGCTCCCATGACTGGGCCTGTTCCCTGGTGCGTCTGCCATTGCCAGGAGAATATTCGGGGCTAGCTGATCCTAGGAAGAGGATGGAGAGACGTGTGTCCCAGTGAAGCTGTCCAGTCAAGCCCAGCCTAAAGGACTATCCCCAAACCAACCTCTAGATACAGAAGTGACCCCAGTAAAGTCAGAAGACCCCTGAGCCCCATTTGAGCCCAGCCTTGATTAGCCTACTCATAGTCAACCTAAAGACAGGTAAGGTATATAATAAGTGTTATTTCAGGCCACTGAATTTGGGATAGCTTGTTATGCAGTGATAGCTGACTGATACAAAGGCCCTTTTATCAGAGATTTCTGTAGATTTCCTCTTGGCTAGATATCTTAAAGGAAATTCATTTGGAATTCAGTAAATAATCCTGAATATCTGCCACCTATCATGTTCAAAGTGGTACAGCAAGTAAAATATTCTTAAGAATATAACAATAGTATATATAATAAATACTGGACATGGAACAACAGACTGGTTCCAAATCTGGAAAGGAGTACATCAAGGCTGTATATTATCACCCTGCTTATTTAATTTATATGCAGAGTACATCATGTAAAATGCCAGGCTGGATGAAGCACAATCTGGAATCAAGATTGCTGGGAGAAATATCAATAGCCTCAGATATGCAGATGACACCACCCTTATGGCAGAAAGTGAAGAAGAACTCAGCAAGACCCTGATGCTGGGAGGGATTGGGGGCAGGAGGAGAAGGGGTCGACAGAGGATGAGATGGCTGGATGGCATCATCAACTCGATGCACATGAGTTTGGGTAAACTCTGGGAGTTGGTGATGGACAGGGAGGCCTGGCATGCTGCGATTCATGGGGTCGCAGAGTGTCAGACATGACTGAGTGACTGAACTGAACTGAAGAAGAACTAAAGACCCTCTTGATGAAAGTAAAAAAGGAGAGTGAAAAACTTGGCTTAAAACTCAACATTCAGAAACTAAGATCATGGCATCTGGTCCCGTCACTTCATGGCAAATAGATGGGGTAAACGGTGAGAAACTTTATTTTTTTGGCTCCAAAATCACTGCAGATGGTGACTGCAGCCATGACATTAAAAGATGCTTGCTCCTTGGAAGAAAAGCTATAACCAACCTAGACAGCATATTAAAAAGCAGAGATATTATTTTGCCAACAAAGGTCCATATAGTCAAAGCTATGGTTTTTCCAGTAGTCATATATAGATGTGAGAGTTGGACTAGAAAGAAAGCTGAGTGCTGAAGAATTGATGTTTTTGAACTGTGGAATTGGAAAGACTCTTGAGAGTCCCTTGGACTACAAGGAGATCCAACCAGCCAATCCTAAAGGAAATCAGTCCTGAATATTCATTGGAAGGACTGATGCTGAAGTTGAAGCTCCAATCCTTTGGCCACCTGATGTGAAGAACTGACTCCTTAGAAAAGACTCTAAGCTGGGAAGATGGAAGGCAGGAGGAGAAGGGGATGACAGAGGATAAGATGTTGGATGGCGTCACTGACTCAATGGACATGAGTTTGAGTAAGCTTCAGGAGTTGGTGATGGACAGGGAAGCCTGGTGTGCTACAGACCCATGGGGCAAAAGTGGACACAACTGAGCAGCTAACTGAAGAGAATAAACCCTAAAATTTAATTTTGTATGGTGATGAATAGTAACTAGACTTACTCTACTAATTATTTCACAGCGTATACAAATATCAAATCATTATGAGGTACACCTAAAACGAATATAAAATTATCTATCAATCAAATCTTTTATTTTTTTAAAAAACACTATATTACCATGCGGATTTAAAGGTAGAAAAGCATCTTTGAATATATAACTTCAAAATAAGCAAATGAGGAAAAAGAATCTTTAAAAATACTAAGCCTCTAATAGAAAACAGAAAGATATTTAAAACAAAGCATGATAAACAGATAACAAAAAATGTGGCAGAAATACATCTAAAGTTATTCACAATAAATATAAATGGGTTAAACTCTCCAGTTAAAAATCAACTTTTCCAGATTGAATATTTTAATTTAGTTATATGCAAAAAATGAATCTACCAGATTTACTTATAGAATCATTAATAAATATCATAAATACAATATTCAATGTAAAAAGCACATTGATAAAACAATAGAGCATCACCCAACTGTTTATAATTTTAAATATATTAAATAACACAGACAAATTTTTTATAGATATATGGAGGGGAATTTGATGGTGAGGGTGGGACAGATGTGAACTATATCCACACCTGCAAAGTTGTATTTCCTTTTTTAAAAGTTCTAGAGCAAGCATATAGCAAAATGCTAAAATGAATTAAGTCTAAATATGTGAGTTCATGGATATCTGCTATATTCTATATTGGGGTATGTTTAAAACATTTCTTGATAAAAAGAAATAACTGAATAAAACAAAGTCAATCTTGGTATTTATGTAAAGAAAATATGAGAAGTTGAATGTTAGCTGAAACCATTGTGGTAATCATTTCACAGTATATGTAATTCAAATCTTCGTGCTGTATTCCTTAAACTTATACAGTGGCATATGTCAGTTATTTCTCAGTAAAACTGAAGAGAAGAAAATACACAACACAATCCTTATGCTTTTCTGTGTTTTCTCAATTTTCCACAAGGACAATGGTCTTATTTTTAATAAATTTTTTAAATGTCAATTTTAGAATAACAAAACATTTTCTAGGCAGGAAAAATTTTAAACACATTTTTCAATTTTTCACATTTTTACTTTTTATGTATACAGACGAAAATAACCATGGGGAGCAATGCGTTCACTCTACCTGAAGTCCAGACGCTTTACTGATGGTGCCTTGACCTAATACCTGTATTGGCCAGCAGGTGGCGGTGGCACGATAGTAATTTTAAACCAAGAGTTTAAAATCTAGCCGTCGCTCTTAACGTGGGTAGTCTTTAGATCACACCTGCTTTTGGTACCAAAGTTCTACATGGCTTGTGTATGTTCTCCCCACATACATTTTTTTCTCTGTATTTACCAAGAATTAGGTTACAAAGCTCTGAATCTTTCCATGTCATCTGCACAAACATCTCCTGGAGAAGCAATAACGTTTAAAAAAGCCACAGGTAATGAACTGTGGAGTTCCGCCCACCTCGTTCCTTTAGTCCCGTGAAATGTTTCATTGTTATACCACATAAACGTGACCCAAAATAATGTTGGCATTTTCGATTCAAAATTTACCAGCTGGTTTAAAAAGAATATGAGACCAAATCCAAAAACCAGCCCTATCCTTCCAGCATTCTACAAAAACAATAGCTCTTTTCACCGTCTAAATGTCACCTCTCTAGGACATGAAGTGCCCAGATGAAAAGTTATATGGATGGTTGAGTTGTTAGCGTGTGCTGAACGTGGAAACATCTCATCCTACACTTGTCTTATTAACATTGCTAACTCGGATCCCGCACTAGCAGAGCTGACCTTCAGAAATACCATGTTTAAGTCACCTCAGAAAGTGGCAGCAGAAGCTGATGGTTCTCTGTTCTCCTTGATGGGCATCCTGACTGAGCGAGCAAGGTGCTTCCTGGGAAATTCTCTGTCCACCCTTCTCGGGTCATCCCAGAGACCTCTCCCACCTCCTGTCGCCCTGGACGCAGAGACCTGTAGGCTCCGTCTCAGCCTCTTTGCACACTAACAGACCCAGAGACCCAAGGCAGAACCCACCCAACTTCCTCAGAAGGATTTTTATTTTTATCCTTATCATTCTTTCTCTACCTCTTTTTTTTTTTTGTCTCCCATTTGCCACATCCAAGCCCCTTTGGATCCTCTCTTTTTAACAGCTTTCTCCGGGCTTCTTCTCACAGTACTTTCCCAGCCATAAAACAAGGATAACAGAAGTGAACCTCATTTGCAACCGTTGAATAAGCTTTGAGCACAACTTCACATAGGAGAGGCAGGTTGTAGAAGCAGTTCACGACTGATGACCCACATGACTAGGCTCCTGGGCTCAGAGACCCAATACAATGTCAGTGGGTGCTCTCCATACAACCTCTTGCCCTTGGGTTCCATATTCACCCTCCTAGCTGCTCCATAAGGTGAGTGCTACAAGTATGCCTTACCTGAATTTCACTAGTAGAATATTTGTTAGAAATCTTTGCAAAAAGAGTTTACCCAGAAGTCACTATTTGATGTTCCTGCATCTCATGAGAGGGTATAAGAAGCTGCATCCTCACTCACTAATTTAATTTAAACCTTGTTTAAGTACTGTTTAAATAATATGTGTCTTATTGCTAGTATCTTCCCTACATTAAGGAGCAAAAATGTCTACTAGGAAAGTGGACAATTATGTGAGACTAAGATGCCTAGAAAAGCATACACGTTAGACAAAAATGTGGCAATGAAGGAAACGGGCACATGAAGATATAATGCTGATCACATACTAGCCCACATTTTTATGCATGGGAAAATAAAACTAGGAAAGTGGCTGGTTGTGGAGAGCTTCAGTATATTACTCAGGAAATCATCTTATTTATGAGAAACTGGAAAAAGCCAGGTGATGGGGCTCGCTGGCCACCATGGGATGCCAGAACCTTCTGTAGGAACAATAGATGGGATTAAGCATCCTCAAATGTCAGAAGAAGGAGAAAGAGCATACTGTGGAGAAGCTGAGCTCCAAAACCAAGAACTGGATGGTTGGACAGATTAAAGAAAGTAGGAAATGTAAAAAGAAGGTTATTTTTGAGATGGGTAGGTGCAGTAGCTGCTGCTGATGGTGAGATGCAGACACCCTCCCAGAATGGCAGAAAACCTTGAAGAAAAGTAGCTGACTATTAAACAAAAATTTTATGTTGATGAAATGAAGCACTCTTTGTTAATTAAAAGATGCTTGCTCCCTGGAAAGAAAAGCTCTGACAAACCTGCTGTTCTGCTGCTAAGTCGCTTCAGTCATGTCCGACTCTGTGCGACCCCATAGACAGCAGCCCACACAGGTTCCCCCGTCCCTGGGATTCTCCAGCAAGAATTCTGGAGCGGGTTGCCATTTCCTCCTCCAATGCATGCAAGTGAAAACTGAAAGTGAAGTCGCTCAGTCATGTCCGACTTGTAGCGACCCCATGGACTGCAGCCCACCAGTCTCCTCCGTCTATGGGATTTTTCAGGCAAGAGTACTGGAGTGGGGTGCCATTGCCTTCTCCACTGACAAACCTAGACAGTGTAAACGCTTTAGCAAAATCTTTGCCAGCAAAGCTATGTCAGAGCTATGGTTTTCTAGTAGTTATGTATGGATGTGAGAGTTGGACCATAAATGAGCAGCTGAAAAAAATGATATTTGAATTGTGGTGTTGGAGAAGACTCTTGAGAGTCCCTTAGACTGCCAGGAGATCAAACCAGTCGCTCTTAAAGGAAATCGACCGTAAAAATTAATTGGAAGGACTGATGCTAATACTGAAGCTCCAGTACTTGGCCACCTGATGCAAAGTGCCAAGTCATTGGAAAAGACCCTGATGCTGGATAGATGGAGGACAGGAGGAGAAGAGGGTGACAGAGGATGAGATGGTTGGATGGCATCACCAACACAATGGACATGAGTCTGAGCAAACTCCAGGAGATGGTGAAGGACAGGGAAGCCTGGCGTGCTGCAATCAATGGGATCACAAAGAGTCGGACACGACTGAGCAACTGGACTGAACTGAACTTTACCTTACAAAATCTAAAGGAGAGAGCATTCACAGCTGAGACCAGAGTTCACTCAAGAAAATAAAACAAAACATGCTTTGTATATCTTACTTAGTATATCACTGGGGAAAGGCTGTGTTATTTTACATTTTCTGCTTGACATTAAATGTCACTGACCTCTTCTCTCCAGAGCCAACAGACACAGTGCCTAGGGCCCATAAATGTTTTCCTTCCTTTTAGAACCAGAAGAAAACCAATGCAAACCTTAAGGTGGAAGAAAAACCTTTAGTATGTAGTATTAATAATGTCATCTTTATAGCAATGGGTAGTAAAATATGGTTTTTCTTTTTTTTTTTTTTTTTCATGGAAAAAAGAGTCCTGTGAAGGCAAAAGTGCTTAGAGCACACAGATATCACACTGGACCCCAATACTTTCCTCACATCATTTACTCAACGTTCCAAGCAATGGGGGTCAGTCTCCATCTTACTGTTCTGGGCAGGAGGAGATAAGAGACCAAGAAGGAGGGGCACCATCTGATGAAAATAATACCGCCGCCCACAGGCCGTGCACTGAGGCTGGTGTCTTATAGTCATATCCTCCGTGGGAGGACGGGGGCTTCTCCAAGAAGACCCATCTAGTGGGCCACGCTGCAACTGGGTCATTGGCCTAGGGAAAATTAGCCCTTTATATCTGGAAAAGACAAAAACTAATTCCAAAAGATACATGCACCCCAGTATTCACTGCAGCAGTATTTACAGTGGCCAAGACACGAAGTCACCTAAGTGTCCATCAACAGATGAATGGATAAAGATGTGGTACATACTCAGCCATGAAAAACAATGAAATAATGCCATTTGCAGCAACATGGAGGCAACTAGAGATTATCGTACCAAGTGAAGTAAGTCAAAGACAAATGTCGTATGATATCACTTATATGTGGAATCTAAAAAAAAATAAAAATGAACCTCACAGACTGTAGCCCACCAGGCTCCTCTGTCCATGGGGATTCTCCAGGCAAGAATATTGGAGTGGGTTGCCATGCCCTCTTCCAGGGGATTTTCCCAACCCAGAGATCAACCCAGGTCTCCCACTTTGCAGATGGATTCTTTACCAGCTAAGCAACAAGGGAAGCCCTATGATATCTCTTCCACTTATATATGGAATCTAAAAAAAATACAAATGAGTTTATTTACAAATAGGAAACAGACTCACAGACATAGAAAATAAACTCAATAGTTATCAAAGGGGAAAGGCAGGGGAGGGATAAATTAGCAGCTTGGGATTAACAGATACATACTAACTGTATATAAAATAAACAACAAAGATTTACTGTTTGACACAAGAAACCATATTCAATATCTTGTAATAACCTAAAATGGAAAAAAAATCTGTATATAAACATATATGTATATGTCTGAAGCATTTTGCTGTATCCCAGAAACTAACACAACATTATAAAATGAACCATATTCCAAAGAAAGAGATTTAAAAGTGTAAAAATAGCCCTGAAAGCAGAATGCCTTATCAGTGGGAAATGATACAGATATTGATGGATACTTTGATATGGGTATAAATCGAGATGTACACCCAAAAGCCTGGTCAAAGAGTCAGGAACACCCCACCATGGCCTGCCACTGCGACAGTCAAACCCTTGGACACGAGGCAGGCAGTGTGGGCAAACGGGATTCTGAGCCTCATCAGAAACCATGGAGTCCTACACGCCGTCCCCTCTCTTCACACAGCGTTTTACTATCTGCTTGAAGGGAAACGTCCCACGTTGCCTCAATACTTTTTTCCGCCAGCTGAGACTCGCTCCGACTTGAGGCTGCATTCTGGCAATGTCACAGTCGGCCGACCGAACATCAAACCCAGTCCCCACGGTTGCGTGTCAGCTACAAGAGAAGCGGCACCCTGACACGCCCCCCCACCCACCGGCGGTGGTGTTCACGCAGGCAAGTCAATCCCACGCTGCTCCACAGGGCTTAGAAACCAAGACTAATAATCATTTGCCCGCTCTCAGCACACAGATGGTAAGTGTGGTTTTCAATGCAGGTAATTAATAAAAAAAAAAATGACTTTGGGGAGCAAAAAATTCAAAACTTGGGAGTCTGTGTTTAATAGAAAAGGCCTGCCAAAAGATATTTGGGGAGTTCTAACCGACACTGAGGAAGCAGGTGAAAGGTTCCCGGAGCCTGACAGTCGCTGGAGGCAGCCTGATTGACAGAATCGATCCCTCTTCTCTCCAGCCCCCATCACTCACAGGGGCCCCCGGGTCTCACTCGCCTCTGGGTCCCCAGCCAGGCGGACGGGGAGGCGGGGCGGGAGTATTCCCTCCTGCTTTCAGAAGTCTGCCAAAAAAGAGCCCCCGCCAACCCATCATGAAATACAAGACTGTCAGGGCGAGAAGGTGTTGGGACCAGTGACCAGGGTTAGGTAAAAGCTCCCGAGGCTAAGCTGAAAGATGCCAATGAACATCAAACCGCTCTTTGTTTCCACGCCCAGCCCCCCTCCTCACCTCCCTTTTCAAAATACCGCCGTTTTTCTTCTCCCTTTTAACTTCACACAGATGTTACAGTTTCTGCAAAAAAGTAGCATGGAAGGCATGTCTTGTTATTATTTCAGCTGTCATTCACTATTATGATCGGGCCTCCCCTAGCGCGGCGATGCATCCCTCTTGCTTCCCACCGTGAGCCGTTGGTTGATGTTTTCAGCCACTTCCACCGTTTCAATATGAGACCATCCTCCTCTTAAGAGACTTTCAAGGGTTTCCCTGCTCTGTAAGAATAAAAGACCCAGCCTCCTCTCCAATGCCCCTCCCGAACATTTGTTTGTTTACTACAGAAGGAGATTTTCTGGATGTCATTCCAGAGCTGAAAATTTCACATCAATTATCAAAAAAGCTCTAATCATTTTCTAGGAGAAAATGCATTATACCCAAGCAGAGTTTCAACCACTGTTGGGTCCACTTGCAACTGAATGCCTCCAATAAACATTATTTACCAAGGGTGACTTTTTTTCCAGATGAATTGTATGAATATCCCTAAGTTCCAAAGCAACCCTGCAGTAGGTTAATTCAGTCACCAATGAATTAGGTGCATGAAATTAATTCAATCGATTGCTTTAGAGAACTGTTCCATCATTTCTTCATTAATAACTGACTTTTAATTTTTAAAATTGTATATACTTAAGGGCCTCTCAGGTGGTGCTGGGAGAAGGCACGGCACCCGCTCCAGTACTCTTGCTTTTTTTTGCTGGAAAATCCCATGGACGGAGGAGGCCTGGTAGGCTCCAGCCCCACGGGGTCGATATGAGTCGGGCACGACTCAGCGACTTCACTTTCCCTTTTCACTTCTATGCATTGGGGAAGGAAATGGCAACCCACTCCAGTATTCTTGCCTGGAGAATCCCAGGGACAGAGGAGCCTAATGGGCTGCCGTCTATGGGGTCGCACAGAGTCGGACACGACTGAAGCAACTTAGCAGCAGGTGGCGCTAGTGGTAAAGAACTAGCCTGCCAATGCAGGAGACGTAAAAGATGAGGGTTTGATCCCTGGGTCGGGAAGATCCCTGGAGGAGGGCATGGCAACCCACTCCAGTATTCTTGGTGGGGAGTCCCATGGACAGAGGAGCCTGGCGGGTTACAGTCCATGGGGTCGCCAAGAGTTGGACACAACTGAAGCGACTTAACACACACACACACACACACGAGGTATACAATATAGTATGATGATCTAATTAACATCTTCATCTCCTCACATAGTTACCCTTTTTCTTTTTTTTCATCTCCAAATAGAGTTACCCTTGTTTCTTTTTTTTTTCGAGTATCGCCATTGTGTTCCGTACTTTCTGCCATTTTTCAGAAGCTGTTTACTCTCTCAGTCGTGTCCAACACTTTGTGACCCACCAGGTCCTGTGTCCATGGGATTTCCCAGGCAACAATAGTGGAGTGGTTTGCCATTTCCTTCTCCAGGTTTCTTTTTTTAATATTTTTTTTTTATTTTTATGCATTTATTTTGGTCACACAGGTTTTAGTAACGTCATGTAGGATCTTTAGTGGCAGCATCTTGAAACTCAGTTTCAGCATTTGGGATCTAGTTCCATGACCAAGGATCAAACCTGGGCCCCCTGCATTGGGAGCTCGGAGTCTTAGCCACTCAACCACCAACCAGGGAAGTCCCTCATATTTTTTTTTGGTGGGGGGGAGAGGGTTGGCCAGAAGCATTTGAAATATACTCTTAGCAAATTTCCAGTATTTAAAATAATATTATTAATTATAATCTTCATGCTGTGCATTAGATCTTAGACTTACCCAGCCTATAAATTCAGCTTTTGTATCCTTTGACTAGCACCTCCACACTCCCCCCATCCTGCCCTAGTGACCACTCTTCAACTTTCTACTTCTCAATAACTGTTGAGTGTCTGCTTTGTTTCTGGGCAATGAGAGAGGCATTCAGATACAAGGATTAAAGCTTCCAGTCCTACTGAACAACAAGGAATCACAGCAAAAATTTCACATCTATGTAGAAAGCTTTGGTGATTTTTTTTTTAAACTATAGCAAGAAAAATGGGATTCATGTAAGAGATGAATGGGATTTCAGAAAAACAGTACCACAACAGATAGATTCTCACCCCAGTGTGAAAAAGAAATCTATAAATGCAGAATATAATCCTGTAATTTATGAGTTGTGAAGATGCGGAGTGATGTGCTTTAGTTGGTGTCAAAGGCGTGGAAGGCAACCCAAGTACTTAGCTTCAGAAGAAGCACATTCAGTGCTGGAAACCAATTCCCTCCGAGAACGGCATGGTTCTCACTACCCAGGAGTGAGCACGCGGGGCCAGCCAGGGGCGTGATTACCTCACATTTTCAATACTGATGAAGTAGCATCCTCTTCATCACATTCCCAACATTTACAAGTGAGGAGAGGGAGGAAGATAACAACTGTTTCCAGTGTGCACATACTTCTCTGCGGATTCAGAAACTATTCAGCTTCAATGGACATGGATTACGGTTACACACACTGCACAGCATGTACTTAGCTGCCAAACTCCCTTTGAGTTGCTCTGGGAGGCAACCCCATGGGTAGTTTGAAGAACTAGTTGTGCTGTATAACCCTCTAAAACCAATTCTCACTGGTCTGCTGCTGCTGCTAAGTCGCTTCAGTTGTGTCCGACTCTGTGCGACCCCATAACGGCAAGCCCACCCGGCTCCGCCGTCCCTAGGATTCTCCAGGCAAGAACACTGGAGTGAGTTGCCGTTTCCTTCTCCAATGCATGATAGTGAAAGTGAAGAGAAGTCACTCAGTCGTGTCCGACTCCTAGTGACCCTTGGACTGCAGCCTACCGGCTCCTCCGTCCATGGGATTTTTCCAGGCAAGAGTACTGGAGTGGGTTGCCATTGCCTTCTCCGTTCTCACTGGTCCGAGTCCTCAAAAGCTGGAAACTGAATGCATACACACAAGCACACACAAGCATGCACACACAGGCTAACTGGGTCTTATGTGTCCTTATGCAAGTGTGTTTAGTCACTCAGTCGTACCCAACTCTGCGACCGCATCAACTGCAGCCCACCAGGCTCCTCTACCCGTGGGATTTTCCAGGCAAGGATACTGGAGTGGGTAGCCATTTCCTTCTCCAGGAGATCTTCCCAGCCAGAGATCCAACCCAGATCTCCTGCATTGCAGGCAGATTCTTTACCATCTGAGCCACCAGGGAAGCCCGTTATGCATCCTGGAATGACACAAAAAACAGGGCCAATAGTACAGCTCAACTAGCACCTTTTGATAGTGAAGTCTGTCGAGGTGAAGTGCAGAAGACACAGTAATCGTGAAATCAGTCAGCAGTGCCAAGGCAACAGATGACAAGGAACAAAGGAGAGAGAGGGAAGGGCTGCGTCTTAGATGCACCAAAGGAGACGGCGGCAACAACCAAACAAGCTCGAGTGGTCGTCACATGTATTATATGGATGCATTCCAGAAAGAATAAAAAAAGTGTATCAGAAGGCAACAACAACAAAATAAGTCATATAGAGGCTAATCAAAACATTCTTAGGAAGCACTTATCTGAAACTTTCCAGCTTTTCTTCAATCTGAACTCACGTGGGAGAGAACCACCGTGGGAATGCAGTTGGGACTGAGCACAATCATTAGGAGGCTGTGTTATTCACCCATATTACACATCTCACCTCCCAGGTGGGAGGTTGCCTGACCCAAGACCCAAATGCAACTCAAGGTCACTCCAGTGAGGTCATTCTCTCACCTCCCTGACCAACCAGGTGGAAATTAGAGATCCAGGATACTTTTCAAAACAGTACCAGGGATCACCAGCTGCCTGGCTTCAGTCTCAATAAAACCCAACTAATGTTCCCAGCTGGGACTGAGCCCTTCTTGAATAGAGAGGAGAGTCTGTGTTCAAGTCCGCAGTTATTAAGCTGTCCTTGGAGCACTGTAATTACTTTATAATCCACAGAGGACTTTAAGATACTTGGAGAGTGACGGATGCTATGAAAAAGTCAATTCTATTGTAATTTATATTGAATTTATCCACAGAGAAACAATTGGTCACTAAATGAAAGTGTCACCTAGGGAGAAAATTCACAGGTGTAGACTTTACAATTGTCAGAGGCTTAGCTCCAAGAAAATTCAAATTACAAAACAACAGCTCTCAGGAAAGCATAGCTTTGGGGTTGAATGTTCATAGTTTTAAAAATATATTCTCCCAAAGTAATATTTTAATAGCTCAATCCCCTGTTAGTTTGATTATACTCAGTTTGGGGAAAATAGAACAGGCTTCTCTGGTGACTCAGACAGTAAAAATCTGTCTGCATGCAGAAACCCAGTTCCATCCCTGGGTTGGGAAGATACCCTGGAGGAGGGAAGGGCCACCCACTCCAGTATTCTCCCCTGGAGAATTCCATGGACAGAGAAGTCTGCGGGCTATAGTCCATAGGGTCGCAAGGCAATGGCACCCCACTCCAGTACTCTTGCCTGGAAAATCCCATGGATGGTGAAGTCTGGTGGGCTGCAGTCCATGGGGTCAATAAGAGTCGGACATGACTGAGCAACTTCCCTTTCACTTTCACTTTAATGCATTGGAGAAGGAAATGGCACCCACTCCAGTGTCTTGCCTGGAGAATCCCAGGGACGGGGGAGCCTGGTGGGCTGCTGTCTCTGGGGTCGCACAGAGTCAGACACGACTGAAGCGACTTAGCAGCAGCAGCAGTAGCAGTGAAGATAACCTTTTAAAAATCCCATTAATTTCTCCTATTGAGGAGAAGCTTATCCTTTGAATAACATTGGTTAAATGTGTGTGCTTTGTCTTAAAATAATTAAGAAAATTACAAACCTACAAGCTGTAGTATTAATTTTATACTGACTTATTGCAAGGAAGAGAAGAGGTAAGTAAGAATGTCTTAAAGTAACTTCATTCTTGTGTCAGAGTGCATTTGAACAGCCATAAAGGTAATACTTAAACTTAAATATTGCCTCTCTAATCCATCTTTCAACCTGCTGATCTGAAAGATATTTCTATAACCTATTGTCAAGCAGATTTCCGAGAGAAAAGAGCAAAGGATAGGCTAATGTGATATTTTTACCTGTTGGTTCATGAAAAACTATCCCAACACTTAGCAGCATTAAAGAGCAGGCATTTATGCTCTCATGGTTTCTGCGGGTCAGATGTGGTTTAGTTGGGTGTCTCAAGGAATCCAGGGTCTCTCACAGGGTTCAGTCAAGATGCCGATCAAGATGTCATACGGGTCTCATCTCAAGGCTCAGCTGGGGAGGGTCTACTCTCAAGCTTGCTCACATGGTTATTGCCAAGACTCAGTTCCTCACAGGCTGTTGGGTGGATTAAAGCCTCAGTTCCCTGCTGGCTGTTGGTGAAAGGTCTTCCTCACTTCCTCCCCATGGGCCTCCCCATAGGGCAGCCCACAGCATGGCAGCTGACTTCAACTCCAGAAGACGGGCCGCAGGAGGGACGCCAGAGTCTTTCTGTAACTGATCCAGAAGGGACATCCATCACTTTCCAGAACTCTATTTACTAGAAATGAGTCTCTGGGTCCAGCCCACTCTCAAAGGAAGGGAATTACAAAGGTGTGAACACCAGGAAGTGGGGATCATTGGGCCCCATCTTAGAGGCTGCCTGCTGCAGACACATACCTGTGTGGTGAAGAATGAACTTTACCCAAAGAGAATTTTGGATAAAGCCTCTGTCCCAGCTCCATCTCAGCTGAGGGAATTTCTAAAACTGAGAATCTCCTGAGTGACAGCCACGTATTTGTTATTCATGGTAGGTCCCTGGATAGTTTGTGCTAAGAAGGTAACTCAGGATGGGGACTGGCTGTGAGAAAGACCAGGCTTGCAATTAGAGGGCTGGGGCTTTGAGCCACCGATAGTAACAGGCCTTTCAGGGAGGGGAGGGGGCCTATAGGTTGAGGCCCCTCAATCACAAGGTCGAGGGTTCCACAAATCATGCCTGCATAATGAAACCCCAGCAAATACTCGGGGCTCTGAAACTTGGTGAGCTTCCCGGGCTGGCCATACTCCACGCATACTGCCACACGCCTGCGGCAGGAGTAGGTCGCCCGTCGCTGAGGACACTCAAGATTTGCAAGTCAGGCATTCCTGGTCTCAGCTTCTGCCCTGTGTGTGTCTTCCTTTGGCTGGTTCTGATTGGCGTCCTTTTGTTACAATAAAACTTTAATTGCAAATATAGTGCTCTCCTGAGTTCTGTGAGCTATTTTAGCAAAGTACCAAGTCAGACAAAGTCCGCAAAGACTCCCAAGCTTATAACTAAATGGTTTCATGTGAAGGTGGGCCTGCGGACACTGACTCGCAGAGCTGGCATCAGAAGTCTCGGGCAGGCTTGGCAGTCTCAGAGGACTGAGCCCTCCACCCTGGGTTTGGCTAACTCCAGGTAGTACCTAAGAGACTTTTGCCGTCTATTATTCCAAAGCAATTGCCTGTCTATCTATTTTGTCTATTTTGTTTGTGGGCTCATTTGTTTGGGTTTTGGCTCTGTTGTTTGGAATGCCTCCCTCCAGATATGTCCTAGAGAAGAACATGGGGGAAAGGACTACTATTTGTTAAGAGACCCCAGTCCCACGGAGTGAGCACTCCAAGCCTAAGGAAGCTGATGCTGGCAACCACTGGGTCAGAGAGAGAGCACTGGAAAGTGGGCATGACAATGACATGAGTTTGCCAACTCATCAAATTACTGGATGTTTGTCAATTCAGTGTCATAGTTCTTTTCTCAGTATATTTTATTGAATATGCTTTAGACGGCTTGAAGTTTACGTTATACCTTCATCATACTCCTCCCCAAAATAAATATTTACTGAAAGTTTTCTCCATGCCAAGCACTGGCATAGTGCTTGGCAGCATGTCTCCATCTAAACCATGAAAATTATGCCATAAGGTAGTTACTCTTATTTTATGTTGTGTTTTACATAGGAGGAAACTGAGGAACAGAGAGATGAAGTTGGCAAGAAAAGAACATTTGAAATTCACACTGAAAAGCAAGGTAGCAGATCTCACAACAATTCTTAAGGAGGATCAGTTTGTCCTTAGAGTGTAAATTTGACTGATAAGCATCAGACATTGTGTTTTCAATGCTGTGGATTGATCCCTGTAAACTTAACTGCTCTTTACAGGCAATTGAAATCATGTATAATTTTTTTTTCATTTATCTTCTTATAATAAAGATTGCAAACTCAGAAGATATAGGGGTTGGGCAGATGATGTTAACGAGTGAATGGGGGCTTGATGAACCCAGGAAAGCCCCATCTTTAGGGAGGAAAGACCACATGCACGTATTGTAGCCTGTAGGAAATGTCTCCAGCATTACCTGCCTACAGACTTCTCAAGAAAATCCCCAAAACCTGGAGTTTTCTGTAAAAACTTCTGATTTTTAAATGGTGCCAAAAAGTCTTTTCTTTTTGTAAACTCTGCTGGTAAAGAATCTGCCTGCAATGCAGGAGACTCCGTTTCATTCTTAGATTGGGAAGATCCCCGGAGAAGGGATAGGCTACCCACTCCAGTATTCTTGGTCTTCCCTGGTGGCTCAGATGGTAAAGAATCTGCCTGAAATGCAGGAGACCTGGGTTCAGTCCCTGGGTTGAGAGGATCCCCTGGAGGAGGGCATGGCAACCACTCCAATATTCTTGCCTGGAGAATCCCTATGGACAGAGTCTGGTGGGCTGCAGTCCATGGGGTCACAAAGAGTCGGACACAAGTGAGTGACTAAGCACAGCACAAGCCAAGCAAAGCACGTTGGTGCTTCAGAATTTTGACCTAGAAAAAGTAACAAAGAGAAAAACAGTCAATTTTTGTTCATATGACCTCTGTGAAGAATGAAACCAGATCTCCTAGTCTAGGATTGGTGTCATAATAGCTTGACTCTGTGGAGTGGAAAACTTCACAGAGTAACTCTCCACATCCCAAACATCGCAGGCACGGCACTGACCAGGGAAAGACAGCTAAGAAAGGTCCCGTGAAGTCATGAGCTCATGAGGTTGAGATAAAAATCTTAAAGGAAGAGCTAGTCCACTCAAGGAAATCCCTTCTACAGTATTTCTAACAAATAATTACCTCTGTTGGAATCATATAAAACAGTTTTTCAAAGCACACCATCTTCAGTTGTAAGTTGTTCAAAATGAAGTTCTATTAAAATATTTCACTAACATACAACACACATATACAGAAAAAAGCACAAATTCGTGTTGGCTCATTGGTTTTGGACAAAGTGAATGAACCCTTGCATCCATCACACAGCCAGCACCCCAGGAGCATCCCTCTTTCAGAAGATAACCACCATCCTGAATTCTAATACAGTTGATCAGAGCTACTTGTTTTAGAATTTTGCTTAAGTGCTTTTTTTGCATTTAGCTCCTTTTAGTCAGTGTTGGTCACTGAGGGTTGGGCACAACTGAGTGACTTCACTTTCCCTTTTCACTTTCACGCATTGGAGAAGGAAATGGCAACCCACTCCAGTGTTCTTGCCTGGAGAATCCCAGGGACGGGGGATCCCAGTCGGACACGACTGAATCCGCCACGTATACCTGTGGTGGATTCATGTTGATATATGGCAAAACCAATAAAATACTGTAAAGTTAAAAATTAAAAAAAAAATTGTGAAGTCATATACTTGGGTATCGGAGAAGGCAATGGCACCCCACTCCAGTACTCTTGCCTGGAAAATCCCATGGAGGAGGAGCCTGGTAGGCTGCAGTCCATGGGGTCCCTAAGAGTCGGACATGACTGAGCGACTTCACTTTCACTTTTCACTTTCATGTATTGGAGAAGGAAATGGCAACCCACTCCAGTGTTCTTGCCTGGAGAATCCCAGGGATGGGGGAGCCTGGTGGGCTGCCGTCTATGGGGTTGCCGCACAGAGTCGGACACGACTGAAGCGACTTAGCAGCAGCAGCAGCAGCAGCATACTTGGGAATAATCATAAAATTGATGTTAAACTTCTTTGCCTCCTTTTTTAACTGATCCTACTCAGGAGCTTCTGGAAGTATCAAAACTAGCATTGACTGAGGTATTTTAAGTTTATATATCTTTCTAATATATTTCCTTATAATATGAGAGACTTTGTTAGAACCTGAATATAAGGCTTTTTTCTAATGGATAACTTTGGTAGAAAAAAAAATGTGCATTCAGGAACAAATTGTATCTTATATTGTCCTCTGATCACTTGGATCCCACCACTGTCTCTTATTGAGTTTATAATCAGTTAAAATACCCAGATGTTTTCCATGTAAACTCCTATTAAAACTTTTATCTCCAAAGTATATCTATATATCTATCTATATACTATATAAGTGAGTATACACTTATATTCATACTTTTCTCTAAATATAAATTTTTACATTTAAATTTATGTTAAGGTCACCTTGCATGTATATAATGCTTGGGATTTTTCAAAACACTTTCAAATGCATTATCACAGCAATTTGATACAATAGCTCAGGGAATGAATTATTATGCACATTTTATAGATATGAACATAATTATCACTGCCAGGCTTCACTTTGTTTAAAAGGATAATGCTCATGTTTTATAAAGGGCTCATTCAAATGGAAAAGAATACTATATAGCCAAATCAGCAAAAGTCACGATATTTGAATATTCACCAAAAAACCCCACAAAGAGTAAGCAAGCACATGGGAAAATATCATTGCTATAAATAAAATAAAAAGCAAATTGAAATAATAATAAGTGTCATTTCAGACCTAGTACATGAACAAAAGAATGAGGCAAAATCCAACACTGATAAATTGTAGTGAAATTGTTAAGCTCATTATTTGCTGTAAGTTAGAATAATTCTCCTGAAAAATAAGTTGACATACACTTTAAATGTCAAAAAAAGGCATACCCTTTATTCAATTATTCTCATGTGTAAAATATATTTTGAGGAAATAGTTTAGAAGAATAAAAGTTTTTTGTAGGAAGATGTTCATTGAAGAATTATTTACAATAATCAGGAAAAGAAACAATACAGGTTTATTTCAAATAAATACAACAAGTAAAGCTTTGCCCAAATGACCAGGGTAACCTCTCTCTCTCTCTCTAATGTGTATAGCTTTACACTTTGGAAATACAGGAGAAAAAATTGCTGTTTCTCCATCATATCACAATTTGTTCATTTCCAATATTGCCAAAGAGGAATGAATTGCATTTCATATAAATACCTTTTCATCAGACTTTCTCATCTAACCATACAGTTAAGTTTGCATTTGTCTCAGAACAGTCTCTGTGCAAACCCCAGCCCACGCAGGTTAATGGGCTCGACAACCACGTGAGGACCGTGCTCCTCAGAGGAGAGTGGGCAGTGATGCCTGCTCATGGACAGATGAGCTGTGATGAAAATACATCCAGACACCCTGAGCCATTGCTTATCCAATGACTGCACCCTCTAAACACCTAGGAGGCTCACCACACGAGTGCACCCCCAGAAGACACGTCTCTTGAGGTGTAAAATTCATGGTAGCTCCCCAGCAACCTGCTGTTGGGGGAGAGAAGGCCCAATCTATGCCACCCGGGACAAGTGCAGCCCAAAGAAACATCATGTAGACGCTAACATGAAATTTGAGTTTCTCCTAAAAGGGAAAATGTTTGGTTGGTATATTAGCTTGGATGTACACGGACTACCTGGAGGAGGAAAGTGGAATATTCAAGGGAGATTTCCCCCTCAGGCAAAGTCAGCCCCTCGTGACTTCACTTCCCCACGTGGGGCTCAGCGGAGCCTGCTTAGACTGCTGAAACACTCTGCTCAACGACCCACATCTCTGGTCACTTCGTGACATGTTGACTGTTCTTGACGGGTAAGGAACAGAGCAGGGAACTGCAGCCTTGCACCCATCCAGCGTGTCTCTGGGCAGACCTGCCTTGGCTCGGACTTCGGGGGCTCCACGTGGCGGCAGGAGCCCTTCCTGCTCTTAAGCCCCCTCACATCCAATTCACTGTAAGACTCATAACAGCAAGCCTAGGCAGTTAAATATACAGTGTGGGTAATTAAACAGGCTACAGATAAGTATTATTTGGTCTGCAAACAATCCTGTAACCGGTTCCAGAGGGTTGTGTCTTGAGGATTATAGCTCATTTGTGGGATTTTGCCAGGAAATGGCTAAATATGACACCTGCAAGCATTTCTCTGAAATTGGGCCTCAGGGACTGGCTACCTTGTGTATACAAATCAGCCTCGCCTCGAAGGCTGGGGAGCCAAGATGGTCTCAGGAGGCAGAGGACGGAGATGAAACAGGGCCTTATTAGCAGTGCCTTTGGAGGAAACGGCTCAGCTCCCTGTGTGTGAAACTAGCATTTTCCATCCACGTGTGTCTTCAGGCCACCATCTTAGGGACATTGGCCTTACAATAAGCCCCATCCACTCCAGGCCTTCTGAAGGCGCACTGGCGTTTTCATGAAAAAGTTACCTCATAGACTGAACCATTTTCAAAGGACAGTGTCGCAGTCCCTCTAGATCAGGGATTCTGCCTGGGAATGCTCTCTGAACAGGCAGGTAGAACAGGCAATTGGTATAAGGACAGGGAGATGCTCTGTGGCTTTTATTCGTTTCCCAAAGAAGACTGTGAGTTTGCTCTGCCTGGTGTAAATGCGCCAGTCTCAGAGCAGTGGGGATCTTAATAAAGAGTATGTGAGTCCTCTCCTCCTCTCCCCAGGTAGCCAGTGGACCCTGTTTCTGGGCACACCTTGCTGGCAGGTGTGGCCACATGTCTGGGTCCTGGGCAGTGTGATGGGAGAAGGAAGATGGTGTCTGATCTGGTCAAGGCTTTTTAGAAGCGGCTCATTTCTCCTATCAGTGATTGCAGAGGATAGCAAGGGTGTAGGGCATGTGGAACCAGAAGACAAAAGGAAGTGGACCTGAATCACTGTGTGGAAGAAAACTTCCTGCCAGGCCAGTACAGCTGCCTCAAACTATGGAGCAAAAAATAAAGCTCTGAGGTATTGAATTATTATACTTATTTGTACAGAGTGCAAGCTGTCTACTTTAATGCAAAAAGTGAGTAACATGGTCAGATTTGCATTTTAGAATGGGTCCCACGTTTCAAATATAGCTTTTGTGATGAAGAGAAGCATCAGGCTTTCATTTTACTGCAATGCTTTTTTTATTATCACTTTTCAATGTGCTCAACACATCCCATCATTCCCAAAGCACCAAAATCTTAGACAACAACAAAAAAAGCATTTTATTTATAGATTGGCTGCTGGGTCATCTCCTTCAGACAAGGAACACAAGGGCACAAAGTCTTCCCACACTATTTCCCTAAGTATTACATCCAATTTTCCCTTGAATATCTCTAGGCCTGGTATCTTGACAGCTCCCCGAGCAAAATTATTCTACTGCCTGATGACCTTCATGCTTCAGAATGTTCTGTTTCTTCCGTGTCAGACTTTAGTTTTCCTTCTTCTGACTAAAGCACATAGCTGGCCAGACTCCAGTGAATGAATTAGCTCTATAGTAAAACCCAGAAATAAGGTTTTAAATGACTTAAATTAGCCTTGATTAAGTTCTCCCGGGATGAGATCTCATTTAATCATCATAACAAGAGTATGGAACATGATCTGCATCTGACAGGCTCTGGGGTTTCCAATAACTCGTCCATGGCTCAACAGAAGGAGTGGGATCATGCCTGAGACTAGGGTTGATGAGCACAAGCCCAGACCCATCCCGACCCACTTGGCTTCCTCATATCCACACAATAGAAGCACTTTGGCCACTGACTCGTGTTCAAGTTCCTCAGTTGTCTGGGGAGATAAAACTCTGAATTCACTGAGTATTTTAAGAACAGTCCATTTCCCAGGGTTGGAATAATCTTGTTTTCGTAAGAACTATAACTTTTTTTTTTTTAATGTAAGCCCCAATTTTATCACGTCTAAAATTAGTTATACATACACAAGATTTAACTGACACAAACCCCGGACTTACACACTAGGGGTCTTCCAAAGTTTACACAAGTACTCAGTTTCACAGTTTCAACAATTCAGTTACTTATCTTAGGAACATACCAGAGCCGTGGATAAATAAGCCCCATCTAGAACTCTGGGGAACGAATTCACCTACATGTTCCCATCTCTGGGCAATCAATCTCCTTCCCAAGACAATCCTCTTTGCCAAATAAGTCTTGCTTCCAAGAACTGTGATACTTTTGAAAATGACCAGGAGAGCCTTTTGCAGTCAGCAGTTATGCGAGGCAGTAGGTTCAAAAACATTACTGCCTCATGGTTCAAAATGAACTTCCAGAACTTCTCCAAAGAAGAGTTGGAAATTTGGAAATTTGATGTTGGTCTTGCTGGGTCCCTCTGTTCAGTTACGAATCTGAGACAGGGGACTTCAGTATCGCTTGTCCTCCCTCCTTCCATCCCGCCCGCCCCATTCTCCAGCACATCCCACACTCCAGCGGTCCTTGTTCAGTGAGCACAGCTGGTCTTCGCTGGGGGCGGGCTCAGCCTTCCTAAGCCGAGAGAGAGGCTTCCACACCCAGCACGCTCCCCCGCAGGACAGAGGTGCTGGGACTTGGGGCCAGGCAGCCCAGGGCGGGCGGTAGCTGCGGTGTGGCTCTGCCAAGCTTGGCCAGCCTTGGGTAATGAGGTCACCATAAAAGCAACTGGGAGGCACGTTCCCCAGGAAACACAGGCAGGGTGGAACAGGCCGCACTTACGGTGCAGCGTCCCAACCCACCGAGTCATCGCCGGGAACATGACGTGACCTTTCAAACGCAGGGAACATCGCTCGGAGAGCAGGCTGCCGTGACCTTTTCCATTTCACTGCTGCCCCCGAGGCTGCACGTCACTGGAAATAATCGCCTAGGCTGCAAGTCTGTGCTCCTTTGATGAAACACACACACATGCAGCATCGCGTTTGACACTGGGGCACACACACACATGCATCTAGGTTATATTTGTATACAAACATACCTATATACACATGTCCTGTGTATATACGTTTTTAAATTTATTTCAGTCCCTCACAACCTAATATTTACATCCTTTATTAGAATAGCCATCCTAGCTTATATTTTTAATATTATAGAAATCTTTGAGAGCCAGTGCATATTTGCAAACAAGAAAATGACCTTTACATCTTTGCACAGAGTAGGCTGATCTACTCCAGGGCAGGTCTTTCCCAGCAGCAGCCGATCATCCCCGTATGGACATCAGCAGCAAAGCCATTCTCCAGCCCAACACAGACCCAGTCCAGAAGTCTAACTTAGCCCCACACTTGCTTGTTCTATTATCTTCCTTCCTTCTGTCTCCTCCATACCCCCGCTAGAATCCAGACCCAGAGGATGTGCCTCAGGACCACATGTTCTCTCTTCAGAAAAGCTGTTAACTCCTGTGCCTGGGGTCTAAGCCTAGCCAGGAATGCTTGCCTTGGAAACCTGCACAGGTTTGACAAAGAAACAGGAAAAAGAGCTAGAGCATCTCTGATTAGGACACTGCTTTTATAAATATATTATCAGGACCCACAACACATTAGTTCAAACTCTTCCAAAAGATTTGCCAAGAATCTATAGCTCTAAACTTTGTAACAGAGAAAAACTTTCTTATGATAAAATGGGAAATGCTAGCATTTCACCCAGGCTCCCCAGGTGCCTCAGAGGTAAAAGGATCTACCTGCTAATGAGGAGAAGCAGGAGACTTGGGTCGATCCCTGGGTGGGGAGATCCCCTGGAGGAGGAAATGGCAACCCACTCCAGTATTCTTGCCTGGGAAATCCCAAGGACAGAGGAGCCCAGTGGACTACAGTCCATAAGGTCACAAAGAGTCAGACATGACTGAGCGACTGAGCATGCACACACACACAGCACTTCACTCAGAGTCTGAAAAAATTGATCTTATTAAAAATAAATAAATAAACATGAGAGGGGGTAGGGAGTCCGATGTGCAGTTCACACAATGTTTCACGTTTGTTGCCAGGACAAAACAGCAGCATCATGAGCATCCTGGCTAAGCACAGGTTAATTGCATGAGTGTTGCCTCCAGAGTTCCCCAGAGGATAATGTATGCCAAGATTGCTCTCCTCATATTCTGTGCTCCACTTAGAGCTTAGAATGACAAATAGGGTAGCTGGGAGGGCTCCCAGGAGCTGTGAAATATATTCCCTACAGATTACAAAATACTTTGAGCAATCATTAGAAAATGTAATCACTACTTTATCACATAACACTGTTTCTCACTATTGGAAGTTGATTTTTGTAGGCTTAATGTAGCTCTAGGTCATGCTTTATGGATTGCTCTGCAGAAACACTTGGCTGAAAGTTTCTATCAAGGTCAGCTCAGCAACAGGGAGGGAAGGGGGCCTGGGCAGGGGTGGGCTTCCTTCCCACCAAGCTGGAAGATTATAATTCTCAGCCCCCCTTGGAGAACTTAGCTTGGGAGATATGCCTGGCAGAGGAGCCTTGCTTTCTGTAGGTTAGCCCCATGAAATTTATAAAATCAGCAAGTAATGGGAAAATCATGTAGAGTCACAGTTGCCCTTGAAAATCCCTTACATAGCTCTGAGTTGAGTAAGGATAATTGGGATAATAACTAGCACCCGGTGAGAACCGTGTGCCAGCATTATTTCATTCCCGTCCATAAGAAGTAGGTATGATTATGAGTTCCATTGTAGAGCTGCGGGAAATTGAGGCCCAGAGCAATTCAGCTACACTCACCCAAGGTCACAGAGCCCCAAGTGGTGGACCCGGGATTCTAACCCTGAAGTCTGGCTCCAGAGCCCTCGCCCAAATCCCTTGCTTTACTGCCTTTTAGTATACTAATACGGTACATACTACCCAGGGGATTATTGTCTTTGCTAAAAATCAAACACACTGATTAACTGTGAATGCAGCTGTATCCTCTGTATTCCTCCAAGGGTGAGTCTTCCTTTCCTAATAATGCCAATGAAATGATCATTTTCCACCCAGAGGAGTTTGTAGAGTTGAATCTGAGTAAGTTAGATGTTCATTTGATGGGATTCCACTGTGCATGGTGTGATTTTAACAGTGACGGATGAATAAAACTGGAGACTGCCAGGATGAGAGCCACATCCTGCCCAAACTGGGGCACCGAGGCATTGCAGTCAAGGGCAAAGACGGCACAGGTTGGTCCGAGAATGCGTGATGGCTGCAATTGGGACTCTCACTCGTCCTCTGAAAAACATAAGGACCAAATCTGTGGCCCAAGTAGGCATCCTTCTGGCTCCAGGACTGTTCGTGACACAGCTGGCAGCAGCAGCGTGCTTTATAAGCACTTCGGTTTGAAGGGACCACAGTTAACAATACTATCCTCATTTAACTGGGAAGGAGCCCAGGGTAGCCTAGGCAGTTTACAGGATATTGTGTAATTGTTTTTTATTTATTTTTTAATTGGACTATAATGCTTTACAGTGTTGTGTTGGT
>NW_020190482.1:0-15557 GCF_002263795.3 Bos taurus
CGTCGGACCCACCACCCTTAGCAGTAGGGGCAACCCAACCAATAAATTTCCAGTTAGTGGAACTACCACACAAGAAAGCCTCCGCTCAAGAGATATAATCTACATACAGCACACTTCACAACAGACAAAAGGGAGATGCAACCAAACGTTCATCCATGGGCAATGGATAAGCAAAATGCATTACAAACACAGTTACCCTCAAACCACACAGATTTGAACTGCACAGGTCCACTTACACCTGTATTTTTTCAAAATAAATATACTATGGCATGTCCCATGGTTTTTGAATCCACAGACATTAAACCGAGGTTATAGAGGGCTCACTGTAAAGTGTACACAGATTTTTGACTACATGGAGGATCTTAATACTTTTTTGCTTTCAGAGAACTAATTTTGTAAAGGGAATGGTGCTCAGAGATATAACTTACTTTCATCTCCACCTGCCTACCTCCATCTTCATTCTGAAGTCTAAATCTGCCTCAGTATCAGCAGGGCCACAGCCATGACTTTCTGCCTCTACTCTGTTCCTGCAGGTGCCCCCCCACCCCTCCCCCCATAGTAATCACTGCTTATTGTTTCTCAGGCCCAAACAACGATTCCATTCTTGGGTCCTTCCTTCCACCAGTTCCAGACATGAATTGAAGAAAATAAAGTTGATTCTGTCTTTGAGATATATCTAGTTCTGCCCATACATGAGTACTTGCTTTATTACACTACTAGTACCAGTGACTTCCCTGATAGCTCAGATGGTAAAGAATCTGCATGCCATGTAGGAGACCCCAGTTCGATTCCTGGCTTGGGAAGATCCACTAGAGAAGGGATAAGCTACCCACTCCAGTATTCTGGCCTAGAGAATTCCATGGAGTGTACAGTCCAGGTGGCTGAAAAGAGTCAGACACGACTAAGTGACTTTCATTCATTCACTCACTGACTCAGTACCAGTGAGCAGGCAAGTAGATTTAAAGTAAATGCTGCTTAATTAACTGCCCATCTAGATGGAATAAAATCGATCCAACAGAAGTCAGTTCCAAGTGAATAGTGAACCTAAGTGGAAAGGAAAGAAAAACCGGTAGATGACATAGGGGAATATCTTCATGACCTCAGGTAGCCAAAAGTCCAAGGGCAGGAATTTGTGTCTGCTGCATTCATGCCGCATCTCCAGTACAGATGCCCAGTGTTTCCAGAGGGAACATAAAGGAAACTTCAACACCATCTGGAGGAAACTACACACCTGCAAGCACTTGGGTCATTGTGAAGACACACAGTATTCTCAATGATCAGATTGAATGTCATATAAATGTCACTTCTCGTTAGTCTAACATCTAATGCAATCCTAATTAACAGCCATTCAGACTGATTTTCAGGATAAACTGATTCTAAGTTTCACATGAAAAATGAGCAAGAATACCTAGGAAAGCCTGAGGGAAAAAAGCCGGGTCCAGTGATGAGGTGTGATAAGGCCTACCAGGAGATAAGACAGATTTTAAAGCCAGGATTATTATCATTTTTTTTTTGAAGAATCCAGGCAACTACTGTTACAAGTTTCGTTATTGGCTCAGATACCACTACATAAAACACTATTCCGAAGACTCTTGACTTGTTAGGTGCCTCCCGACTCAGAGATCGGGAGGGCCCTGGGAGGCGCAAACGGAGGCGGCAGCGACCGCCTTAAATCAGAAAGTGGTGGATAAGTTTTTAAAGGTTTGCGTAGAGGGGCAGGGGGCTCGCCAGGGCGCCCAGCTGCAGTGCCCTGTAAGCCCCCTCCTTTCTCAGGAGGTAGAGCACAGTCTCCCTCCTTTTCTTCATCAATGGTAGATAAATATGATCTGCGCAGAAAGTGGAGACCCACCACCATCCACCGCCATAGCCTCCCCCACAGGCTATCTAACAGCCTCATGACGGGGGTCCAGGACATTTCTAATCACATTCCACAGAGCAAAAGCATCTACAGGAACCCTTTTTGGCTCATGTTTCTCTTTCCCTGTTCCGGAGATCTTTTAACTGTTTGGTGACTGAATCTTATGGATGGTCTGGTTGGGGATGTTTCTCTTAAGCTCTTAGGAGCATTTTTAGCTAAAAAAGACCAATCTTTATTAGAATGGTATCGGGCTGCTGCCTCTTTTAAATCTTTTTCATCTTGAGGTGAAGTATATTAATTATAAACAATTAACGAATTGTTTTTATTAATAATTTATAATTATTTACGCATTGTCATAAATAAATATATGTATTTATATAATTGTACATTTTAATTAATTAAAGTAATATACTGTAAATATAAGTATTTACAATAAATTTTTGTAATATTATTTATGTAATGTAAATAATTATAATGTAATTCGTAGCTAATATTAAATATTAATCATATATAATGTATGTGTATATACATAAGTATAATTAATATATATAATATATAATATAATAATGTAATCATAGCATTATGTAATAAATGTAATACATTTATATATTATTAGATTCATAAACATTTATTAATATTAAAATTATATTATTTAATTACAAAATAATAATAATACATTTTAATAAATTAATGTAAGTTATTTATATATTTTATTACTAAATCACGTTGGCAATTAATGTAGTGGATTAACCAGATTCATGAGCAGGATCTAAAGAGTCTCTAATCATATTTCATAGAGAAAAGGTGTCAGTGGGGACCTTTTCTGGGCCATGTAAAGTGTAATAAGTTTTTAGGGGCTTCCCTACTTTTTCCCAGATATCTAGGTTAACAGTGCCCTCTTCTGGAAACCAAGGACATTGCTCTTGTACAAATGTAAAAAGGATTGAACATTAGCTTTCTTAAACTTAATTCCTCTTTTGTTTAACAGTTGTAAGATTACTCCTATAAAGAGTTGTCATTCTTTTGACTCACTGTTACCCGTGTCAGAAAATTATCTTTTTTATCTCTTCATCGAAAAGATTTTTACTTCCCACTGTTTTTTACTTTACCTATTTTATGCAGGGGGGTCTGCGGCATCCTGAGTGGGGTCCTAGCTGTTCGAAAAACTGTACAATGGGGGAGACTTACCTTCGGGACCCTGTTTCGGGTGCCACTTAGCGGGGTCCAGCCCCAGTTGGATCCAGGGATTCCCTCAGGAGAACGGTGTCGGCAAATAGAGAAAGTAAAGGAGATAGATAAAAGGGGGAAAAATAGGCTTAATCTTCCTTGGTTTACACAGAAAGCCAATAAAGTTCCTGACACAGAACTTGTTCTGTTCACAGAGTCCGCAGGCGCCCTCTCAGATGGGGTTAGGACGCAGGGCGCCCTCTCCCTGGTGAAGACGCAGGGCGCCTTCCCGATAGGGTCTTAGAAGCCCAGGCAAAAAGTGAACAGAGAGCCCCTGTGTTTTAAGTAGTCATCCTAAAAAAAGAACAGAGAGGAAAAAAGCATGAAAAGGAAAAAAAAAAAAATGACACAGGGAGACCAAGCTCTGATGAAGCCAGGTCTGTAGCTTTATTTTCAAAAGGAGCTTTTATACCCTAAGTTGCATATTTCCAGAAGTGAAAGATACAGAGTTATATAGAGTCAGCTCAACATTACATCAGTTTCACCCTTATCAAAAGCAGGACATTTTTTGTATAGCTTTTTATAAGCAAGGGTCTTATGTTGTGCACACCATCTTCTGGCCCTGTGGCCTGTTAACATTTTGTAACTCTTTTTTGATAAAGGTTGGTCGCCCAGAAAACCTGTTTTCCCTTTATCGTTTTAGTCTACAGTCCCCCTCAAGAAACAGAGATACATTCTTATGGAACAAAGGCACAGTGGGTTACAACAAAGAAAGAACTTACTAACTCAAGGGTTTTATGTTGCTAATGCCAAGGCTACTGCTTGTTTTTCTTGCATACCAACTATTTTTGTTAATGTACTCCCAGGCGCACATTGGGTAAAGGACAAGGAAACTCAGCAGCAAACATTGGCTCAACAATGCAGTATTATTTTAATAAAGCTTTTTTATCGCTCGAAGGTTATGCTTGGGGTGTTGTGAACAATCATGTGCATTAGTTGTAAGAATGTGGATAAACCTGCCAAACAAGCTAAAATAGTAACAGAGGGGTTACAGGAAAAATGTTCCTTTCAAGCCCAGGAGACTTAGTAACTATAGCCCTAAGTTGATTTGTTTCAGAAAAAGGTGGTCAGGGATAGCCCCCTGTAAATGTCAAAAAAGTTGGTGAAAAGCATAATATAATAAACAGTAGACAGACAGATTTTAGTTTTGGGGTAGATGCTGGAGCAGATCCAGGGAATCCCTTGAGTCCTGTTTCGCCTTTGTCTGTCAGGTCCTCTCCACATGACGTTTGTCATGGTTGGGATCTCTCGTGGTGGCTCCTGACATATATCAGAAGCTTTCTCTATCTCCTTTATACTTTAATAAAACTTTATTACATAAAAAGCTCTGAGCAATCAAGCCTCATCACTGGCACTGGATTGAATTCCTTTCCTCCAGAGGCCAAGTATCCTGGCATCTGTCACAGCTCATTGCAGCAACATTTCAATACTGAAGAGATCCTCCAAGAACTAAGAGTCTTTTAATAGTACAAAGCCATAGATTACAAAATGAAAATACATATGACCCCCCCCCCTAATTTGTGCAGCTTCACAGGTGCCACTATGTGGGTCGGGAAGATCCCCTGGAGGAGGGCATGGCAATCCACTCCATTGTTCTTGCCTGGAGAATACCATGGACAGAGGAGCCTGGCAGGCTACAGCACATAGGGTCGCACAGAGTGGGACACGAATGAAGTGACTTTACACTCACGCACCTTAATTTGTCAAGAAATAGCTGGAGTAACAGCAAATTTAGCCTTGGAGTACAGAATGAAGCAGGGCATAGACTAATAGAGTTTTGCCAGGAGAACACGCTGGTCATAGCAAACACCCTCTTCCAACAACACAAGAGAAGACTCTACACATGGACATCACCAGATGGTCAACACCGCAATCAGACAGATTATACTCTTTGCAGCCAAAGATAGAGAAGCTCTATACAGTCAGCAAAAACAAGACCGGAAGCTGACTGTGGCTCAGATCATGAACTCTTTATTGCTAAATTCATACTTCTATTGAAGAAAGTCGGGAAAACCACTAGACAATTCAGGTATGACCTAAATCAAATCCCTTACAATTATGTAGTGGAAGTGATAAAAGAGATTCAAAGGAATAAATCTGATAGAATGCCTGAAGAATTATGGGCGGAAGTTGGTGACATTGTACAGGAAACAGTAATCAAGACCATCCCCCCAAAAAAAGAAATGCAAAAAAGGCAAAATGGTTTTCTGAGGAGGCCACACAAATAGCTGTGAAAAGAAGAGAAGCAAAAGGCAAAGGAGAAAAGGAAAGATATACCCATTTGAATGCAGAGTTCCAAAGAATAGCAAGGAGAGATAAGAAAGCCTTCCTCAGTGATCAATCCAAAGAAATAGAGGAAAGCAATAGAATGGGAAAGACTAGAGATCTCTCCAAGAAAATTAGAGACACCAAGGGAACTTTTCCTGCAAAGATAGCACAATAAAGGACAGACATGGTATGGACCTAACAAAAGCAGAAGATATTAAGAAGAGGTGGCAAGAATACACAGAAGAACTGTACAAAAAAGATCTTCACAACCAAGATATTCACGATGGTGTGATCACTCACCTAGAGCCAGACATCCTGGAATGTGAAGTCAAGTGGGCCTTAGGAAGCATCACTACGAACAAAGCTAGTGGACGTGATGGAATTCCAGTTGAGCTATTTCAAATCCTGAAAGATGATGCTGTGAAAGTGCTGAACCCAATATGCCAGCAAATTTGGAAAAACTCAGCAGTGGCCACCGGACTGGAAAAGGTCCGTTTTCATTCCAATCCCAAAGAAAGGCAATGCCAAAGAATGCTCAAACTACTGCACAATTGCATTCATCTCACACGGTAGCAAAGTAATGCTCAAAATTCTCCAAGGCAGGTTTCAGTAGTATGTGAACTATGAACTTCCAGATGTTCAAGCTGGATTTAGAAAAGGCAGAGGAATCAGAGATCAAATTTCCAACATATGTTGGGTCATTGAAAAAGCAAGAGACTTACAGAAAAGCACATACTTCTGCTTAATTGACTACACCAGAGCCTTTGACTGTGTGTATCACAAAAAAACGGTGGAAAATTCATCAAGAGATGGGAATACCAGAGCACCTGACCTGCCTCCTAAGAAATTTGTATGCAGGTCAAGAAGCAACAGTTAGAACTGGATATGGAACAACAGACTGGTTCAAAATCAGGAAAGGAGTAAGTCAAGGCTGTATATTATCGTCCTCCTTATTTAACTTATATCCAGAGTACATCATGAGAAATGCTGGACTGGATGAAGAAAAAGCTAGAATCAAGATTATCAGGAGAAATATCAATAACCTCAGATATGCAGATGACACCATCCTTATGGCAGAAAGCCACGAGGACCTTGATGAAGAGCCTCTTGATGAAGGTGAAAAAAAGTGAAAAAGATGGCTTGAAACTGAACATTAAAAAAAAAAAAAAAAAAACTAAGATCATCATTTGCCATCAAAGGTCCACCTACTTAAAGAAACGGATTTTCCAGTAGTCATGTACGGATGTGAGAGTTGGACCATGAAGAAGGCTGAGCATCAAAGAATTGATGCTTTTCAACTGAGGTGTTGGAAAAGACTCGAGAGTCCCCTGGACTGTATGGCAATCAAACCAATGAATCCTAAAGGAAATCAGTCCTGAATATTCATTGGAAGGACTGATGCTGAAGCTGAAGATTCAATACTTGGGCACCTGATGCGAAGAACACACTCCTTGGAAAAGATCCTGATGCTGGGAAAGAGCGAAGGCAGGAGGAGAAGGTGTGACAGAGGACGAGATGGTTGGATGGCATCACTGACTCGATGGACATGAGTTTGAGCAACTTCTGGGAAATAGTGAAGGACAGGGAAGCCTGGCGTGCTGCAGTCCATGGGGTCACAAAGGGTCAGACACGACTGAGCAACTGAACAACAGCAATTATTTCAAAGAATTCAAGTGATGTTGCATGTAAAGACAAATATGTGAAAGCCTATCTCCACTGGCTTTTTTTCCAAAATGAATTTTCTCACCTTTTGCTTTATAAATTGAATTCATTTTACCCCCTTAATCCAGACTCAAGATTCTGTTTGTATACTGGGAAATTCCTCCACCAACATGTGTGTAAGCCGATCCCCTTTAAAGTCTGCTTGTTTCTGAGTGTAAATCTGCTTGCTCCCCAAGCCCCTGCGACGAGTAATATCTGGTGCCAGTAAGGTCCACCAGGTGCTCTGCCAAAGAGAAGCATTGGGAGTGACCTTTGACAAGTGAAGTCCCTGCCTCCCTCTGCACCTGCCCATCTGCTCTGGTGATGCTTAAGAGCCCACCAGAGGTGGCCATGGGAGGGGACCGCCTCGGGAACCAAGACATAGGCCGCTCACGTCGCGGCTCCCTGGTGTTTTAAAAGAAAGACCATACTTGCTCTTGAAGTTTATGAGTTTTTGTTTTTCCTGTTTTAGGCGATGCAGAGACTAAAAATGAAGAGCACAATAAATGCTTATCAGATACCTTGGATAAGCTTCTATGCGAATCAGATGAGAAACTTCAGCTTCATCTGAAGGAGAGAATGGCAGCTTTGGAGGGTAAGGTGAGCCAGCCCCATGGCCTCTTTAGAAAGAGGCGCTTCTGGCCTGGCCCGGCCTGGCCCGGCCTGTGTGTGGGGGAAATCTCCAGCATAGGAGTTGGAAAACTCTTCCCATAGAGGGCCCCGGAGTGAATGTCTTTACTGGTATGAATAATTGAGTAGCAGCATTTCATGCTAGTGAATAAGCGTGACAGCATCCACAGGCAGTGTGTAAAGGAACAGACATAGATGTGTGCCTGCAACCTTTACAGAAAGCGTCAGAGAGCCGGATCCACTGATGGCCCCAGTGTTACCAGCCACCATGCTAGAACTTTCTTCTAGGTCCACCCTCACCCTTTCGTTTCTTTCTTAGAAGTTTATTTCTGGGGCTTTGCTGGCAGTCCAGTGACTGAGAGTCTGCCTTGCAAGGTCAGGGACACAGGTTCGATGGCTGGTTGGGGAGCTAAGATCCCACAGACCACGTGGCAACCATGACAAAGGAATCCCGCATGATGCAGCTAAGCTAAGGCCTGACACAGTCAAATCAATAAGTTTAGTTCAGGATCTTTTACATAAAGTGATAGAAAAGACTGAATCAACTAAAAGCAAGTATTCTCATATTCCAACTCCAGCCTTCTCTCTTTTCATTTGCTTTGAAAAATGGCTGAGAACCTCTACCAGAGCAGCTCAGTGGGCAACATTCTGGTTCAGGTTCGGTGAAAACCTGTCCCACCTGCACCAGTGCCCTAAAGACGAGGCCCAGAACCTTCCCCGAGGTTGGCGTTTGGGCAACGCTTGTCTGAGAGAGACCAATGGTCACTACAAGTTCTGTGGCACGTTTTCCCCCCACAAAACCCAAGATGAAACACACACCTCACTAGAGACCACACAGTGTGGTCCCCTCACTTCACCCTGAACTGTGGGCTGGCCCTGAGGTGGGGATAGTTTTGTCTCAGGCTTGAATTTGGCATGTGAAACCTGCGCCAGTTTCCTGAGTGACCACTGAACTGCAAAAAGCTATAAGCAGTTTCATTTCTGCCGGGACCTGGCCTCCTTGTATCTAAAAGATCAGTCAGGGAAGGAGGAGATTGTCTGTGTACAAGTTAATGTTAAAAGTTGTCATCCAGCCTCTTGCTGGCACTTCACTCTGGGCGCGAGGTCCGCCACTCATCCCGAGGTGCTTTATGCTTTCAGACAGAAGAGTAGCCATCCCGCAGTCCATGCAGCATCTGTAAGAATTGACACTAAAGCTGTTTGTATCTTTTTCAGAATTCTCTCCTATGGGAAGCTAAAAATGTTAAAAAGCAATTAGAAGAAATGCAAAACAACAAGCTACTTAAATCTCTAAATCGTTTAGCAATTTGTTAAGAGCTTAATTGAGCTGGGTTCATTGTTCCAGTCACTAAAGATGCTTAGGAGATGTCGAGTTACATTTTCCTTATGGCTAATCCACTGCTGTAACATGTATAGCATTTCTGGTTTTGAACACTGAATGTGTTTGCATTATAGATGGATTTAGAGTGTGTGGCCGTTGTGTGTGGTTCAGAATTCTGAGTAGTCCTTTCTGGGTTCACCCGAAAGCTGAGACAAAGCGTGAGCCTTTCACGTGGACTGTGCTGTCCGTTAGAAAGATAATATGAGCCACATATGCAATCTAAACTTTCTTAAAAACCAACAGGCTATTTGACGTCCTTTTTTCACTGCGAGTCTTGAAATCCTGTGTGATTTCCACATCGAGGTTTGCACCAGCCTGTCTCACGTGCTCAGGGGCTGCAGGAGGCGAGTGACTGCCATGGCCGACAGCACAGAGCTGCCAGGTTGAGTCAAGTGACTCAGAAACTTGGCCCGTTTGACTTGTTTTACCCCATGAAGAAGTGGGGTGTAGAGGAATGAATGTGAGGAATGCCCAGGAATGCAGGTGAGCTCCATGGATACAGTTTAAAGCAATGAGAGGAGCGAGGGCAATAGAGTGAGTCCTGCCCCCTTACCCGAAGCCCCGTCCCAAGTCCAGCTTCTCTCTACAGACTTCATCATTGTTAATGGCTTGCCGTGTTTCCTCCAGAAGCTTTTCTACACCTGAGATGGAACTTCTTATTCATTATGGTTTATAGGGTTTAATACTGTTCTGAGTGCTTCTATTTGCTATGGGACACTTAGAGAATATTTTCTCACAATTAAAATATTTGGAGTTGATAACTACTCCTATAACCTGTTCTACACATTTTGGTGCAAGTCATTTTACATCCAGAAAGCAAGCGGTGCAGGCTGTGTCATTTGCTTTTTCATAGGCCCAGCTGATTCTAAACCTGGAGACCCTGAGAGCCGAACTGGACCAGACGAGGCTACGAGGGGCTCCCTTCCACCATGGGTAGGCCGCTCCCCCAAGCAGCTCCCCTCAGCGCTGTCGAGTGTGACAAGGGCCTCTCTGGTGTGTGGACAGTATGACTGGGTGTTGCTCATGGTCGCACCTCAAGGAGCCTGTAGCTTCGTGGCCAGCGAGAGAGAAGAGACAAACATTGTTCCTTAGGGTCAAACTTGGTACCACGGAGTGGTAGTCACAGGATTGACAACACTCAAAAACACAGGCAGAGGTTTGGAACTGGGTGAGGGGGGGCGACCAGTTGATATTTGGGTGTATTCATTTGAGGGGCCTGACAGACTGTGACACTGCTATTTCTTAAGAGTCGCAGAAGGTTAATAACCTGTAGTCTTTTTTACATGAATGGAGACTGAGACATGACTTGTCATTGACTATGGTGGGAGGAATCACCTGGCTTGTGAATGAGGCAAGCAGATCAAAGTGTAACACAACTGGGCACAGATTTCTCAAGCCTAGTTCTTCTAAAGCAGAGTTACACCACATGTATGAAACGCTCAAACCAGGACCAGAACTTGCTGCTGGTACAACTCCTGTGTGCCAGTTCAAAATCCATTTCAGGTCCCTCCCTGGTCATTAAGTAACCAATGTGGGCAAAGTCCTAACATTAAAAGTGAAAGGTCTTAAAAACGCTTTTTCCAGAATTCTGTATGTATTAAACTCTGCCACCTAATCTCCTGTTGCCAAAGAGTAGTGTGAATAGCTTATACAAACCTGTGCAAATATTTCTTTTTTGAGTTCTCACGCAGAATTACTCACACCAAGCTACTAAACAAGGACACTTGCTGTACCACATGTTGGAGGGGTTCTCTCTGAGATGGTCTCAAGGGGGAGGGGTGGGCAGGGTGGGCGCTGTCTGTCTGTGCACAGAGGAGAGGTGAGGCTCACAGGAGGAGGCCTGAACCCCCAGCACTCTTCTGTTTTCACGGTGACCGTTAGGTAGTTTCTTATAAATCATGACACCCGCAGACACGACCGCCAGAAACATCATGATTCCACATGGTTACACAACTCGGGCCTGAGGATCTGAGGGTGAGCAAATGCCACTTGACTTGTCTGACCGCCGGTATCACTGTCACACATCCCTTCAAGGAGCGGAACCTCAGAAAACCAGAGAAGATGGCCAGGCAAGCTGCCTCAGCAGAGTCCACACAGCATGCTCCCATCTCTCCGAGAGAACGGGCTCCACAGACGTCACCAGACTCGCCTGAGTGAATCAGAAGGAAATTTCAGCATCATCAGGAACACATTTGACAGGGAGTTGCGGGGGTGGGGGTGGGGGTGGGGGAGGAAGAACCGGGAGACTCGGGTTGACATATATACAGCACTGATACTACACATAAAGTCAACGAGTGAGGACCTAGTGCATAGCACAGGGAAGTCTACTCAGTGCTCTGTGGTGAAGTAAATGGGCAGGAAATCTAAAAGAGAGGGAGATACGTAGATAGATAGATAGATAGATAGATGACTGATTCACTTTGCTGTACAGCAGAAATTGACACAGCAGTGTAAAGCAACTATATGCCAAAAAATGGATGAATGAATTTTTAAAAAAGGAACACACTGGGCACCCTAGAACTTGTAGAAATGAGGAGTCCACACCCAGGGTGCAGCACAGCGCTAGGGCTGCCCTAACGTTGGTTCACTGCCAACGGAATGCCTGGACCAGGCCTCTTCTACCCCAGAGATCTCAATGCAGAGGCGGGGAGGCAGCCAGTTGCAGTCTCACCAGAGCTCTGCTCTTGCTCACACAGCCATGCCAAGGCTGAGATCACCGGGAGAACAAAGGACTCACAGTCCACCTCAGGACAACAGACACAGCTGCAGTCACTCACTTCGTGAACATCCTGCTGCAGTTTCCTGTTCACGTCCTCGGACTTGAGGAGGTCCTTCCTGGCCATGTCCAGGTCCTCCTTCAGTCACATGGGCAAAGAGGGCTGCCAGGCGCTCCTCCATCTGGCTCTGCTCCTGCTTGTCTATGACTTCCTGGAGGTCGATCACCTTAGCCAGGTCTTCCTCGTGGCTTAGAGGGTCTCTAAGGGGGAAAGGAAGCCTTAGACAGCCTTGTTTTGAGAGGGAGGGACCACAGCACTTCCGGGCAATCGGTGAGGTCAAAACTGCCTTCTGCTCTCTGGGAGCTCACAAGACCCTCACAGCCACTCAGACCTACATGGTATGTTGGTGAGAGGTCCCGACAGCCCCACACAGACTGGATGGTAAGACAAGAACCAGACAGAGAGTGAGACCAAGGACTTGCCTTTCCATTGGCGCTTGGCATGTTTCCTTGCTCATGATTTACATCAAGCACCCTGTGCATTAGTATCTTTTCCTGGTTATTCTCCTCTTTAAGAATCATCTGCTAAAACCAAAAAGTTGAATTAGAGTAAAGAAATAAGTAAAGACAGCAAAACACCTGGAAAAATTCAAGTCTAAACTGAAAACGCAACATAAAAAGAAAATACATGGTGATACTATCCATCCCGAATACCACCAGGTGATTAGAGTCAGAATTTGTCTTCTGCTGGAAAAAGGGGTACTTAAGAGATCCTGCAACTCTGAGCCACAAGTCTAGTTTACTAGTCATTAAAATAACCCAGGTGGGCAGGTCCTCAATCAGAACGATAAATAACATCTGATGCCCACCACTACAGCTTTCATTCTTTTTTAAAATGAAAGGATTCAAATGACAAACCCTTCACGGAAATTACACAATGACTGATCAAACTTACCTCTTTATGTGTGGCACCTAATTCTTCTTCTAACAAACTACACCTTTCGAGTGCTACTCGTAATCACGCTCTCAACTCAAACAAAAGGGGCCAAGTCACTGTGTGTTGATGTGTGTATATACATTAGTACACTTCTTAGTGTATACTCACCCTAATACATAGATACTGTCACAGAATACCTTTAATGTCTCTCATTGATCTTAACGTCAAGTAAATCTGCTTGTTAACAGCTTTAAATTCTAAATTTGAGAGAACAAAATGTTATCCTAAATTAATTCTATTACCCAGTTTTTAACTGCAAGTTGATATACAGAATATAATAAATCTGGAGACATTTATGCCAACTAACACTTTTTAACTGGGGGTTTCCCAGGTGGCTCAGTGGTAAAGAATCCACTTGCCAATACAAGAGGGCAGGTTCGATCCCTGGGTTGGGAAGACTGCCTGGAGTGGAAGATGGACACCCACTCTAGTATTCACGCCTGGGAAGCCCCATGAAGAGAGGAGCGTGGTGGGCTACAGTCCACAGTGTCACAAAGATTTGGACATGACTGAGCATGTACACAGGCAACGCTTTTTAACTATATAAAACTCTGACTTCTTACAGAAAAAATATATATACAAGAATTCAAGAAGCTCAAAAGTCAAGTAGTTACATAAATACATGCATCATCCACCTAACAAGACAGCAAGTGTACAAATCCAGGACGACTGGGTGGCTGGTACCCTCTCGTCCAGGGTCTTGTGGTGCTCAAACAGCAATTTCAGTGCGCTGAGCACCTCCACGTCGCTGGTCATGCCGGCTAGGGACTGCGCCTGCTGCTTGCCCACCGTCATCTGGAGGGATGACACATACCAGGAAACCAGGCACTCCAGGTGCTCCAGTAGCAGCTGCAGGGCAGGGCCAAAGGAGCACCTTCAACCTCATGCTTGATTCAGGCCCAATAACTCCTCTCAGACTCACCCTATAGCGGAAAACATGCTAAGGCACATCGGAATCCCGCCAGTTCAGGCTAAAGTTAGAGTGGACTTTCCCAGGGGCCCAGTAGTCAAGACTCCACACTTCTGCAGGGGTCATTGGTTTTAATCCCTGATCGGGGAACTAAGATCTCACACAAAGTGTAACATGGACAAAAATGTAAGTTAAGAGAACTCCCCCCTCAAATGTTCTAAAATTACATTAGCTCTCATCATAAATTTGAAGCAAGGTATGAGAACCCCGAACTGATCCACCCTGGTTTGCTCAGTGGGAAGGTGTGAAAAATGACTTGGAAATCAGACAGAGTTTAAAGACAGCACACGGAGGCCAGCGGTGACCCCCGCGGGGCAAATGTCAACACGTGAGAATCCCCCTACTGACCCTGGTATTGCTTCTTTCCACTCTAAGGTCAGCGATTTCTTCTTATTCTTTCAAGAAGCTGCTCCATGCATATTTTTAGTTCTTCAGTAGGAGTTGGAATCTCCTAGAAAACAGTTAAATGAGAAACTAAATGCAAACATAAATTAAAAAGAGAGAGAGACTGTGAAGACTGACGCTGTCAAGTCTCTCCAGGCTCCACACAAAGGATTTCCTTGCCCCTCCAGAGAAGAGGGGGTCCACTGACCACACGAGCACACAGACCACCACAACTCAGACCAGCCTTCGGCCTCCACCTCAACCTGGCAGGCATGTGGCAGGGGAGAACGTGGAATCCAAGCCTACCTTCTCAAGACCCAGGGGCATCTGAGAAGCTTTCCAAAATATAAACCTAACAACAAAGTGGATAAAGAGATTCTTAAATGACACACAGACCAATGACCTAGAGCCACTGGGGAGAGTGAAGAATAAAGGGAAGGTCTACAAGGCCACCAAGCTTTGGAGTGTTCCTCTGGGACAAAGGTGGATGACACCTCAGGGCCATCTGTTAGCCTGACTCCACTGAAGCCACCCAGTCATTCAATCAAGTGGTTAAAATGTTAAATTTATGTTATATGTATTTTACCACAATTTGCGTGCACATGGGGCCCTCCACATGGTGAACTTTCTCAAACTGAACCACATGGAATCTTTCGTTCTTCTATTTTTCTTTGCAGAAATAAAAAAATCCTGGGCTACGTATCCCCTACTACATACTGAGTGTCCAGCACCCAGAACAATGCCCAGCACTTGTAAGAGGCATGTAGTAGACATGTGTAGCTATGAGGGTGTATGTCATACATGTAAGCAGTAGGTACCTGACATTAAAATACTGGACACACTGGTCTGTGCTTTGTAAGATGGGAGACATTAACGGGCTTAGCCTTTCTGCTTCAAGGACTGACTCTCTAGCTCGATCCTCATGCCCCAGAGACTCCTCCAGCCAGTGTATCCTTTCTTTGGAAGAAGGGAGACGTTAAGGGGCTTAGCCTTTCTGCTTCAAGGACTGACTTTATAGCTTAGTCCACGTGCCCCAGTGACTCCTCCATGCAGTGTTTCCCTTCTTGTGGGGCCCCCACCTGTCCTCCACGTGGCACCTGCACAACCTCTTACAAGGTAATCCTGCTGGGGTCGATCGTGCCCACTAAGGCCAAAGCGCCCTGGCCGGCAGGGCCCACAACTATGCTAACAAAATGAAACACAACCCCAAAACTTCACTGGGTGAGGCCCAATCTGATGGGCCCAGCCCCTGGCTGCTCTCACCTCAGGCCACTCTGCTTCCAGGACTTGGGCCGAGGCCAAGTTCTTCCTGGTCTTGGTCTTTGCCTTGGGGTTGCAACACTGAAAAAGTGCCCACAGGCGGGCCCTTTGGTTACACTCTCTTGCAGATGGGGCAGCCCCCGACTTCAGGACATCTCTCTTTTT
>NW_020190483.1:0-2433 GCF_002263795.3 Bos taurus
CCAGGCACGTTGCGCCAGCGTGGCCCGGTGCCCTGCAGGACTCTGAGGCTTACTGGTTTCCATCACCAACTCCAGGGGCTTGCTCAACTCATGTCCATCGAATCAGTTGATGCCATCCAACCATCTTAGCCTCTGTCGTCCCCTTCTCCTCTGCCTTCAATCAAGACTCTCATAGGCAATATTTCTTGAGTGTAATTAGTGTTCATAGTTTAATCTAAAAAGCTCATATCACATTTAATTTTTCGTTTTGTTCCTGTTCTTTCGAGTACTTTCTTGTTGCACAAGCTTGTGACAGAATAGAACGATATAGCAATTTTTACCTTAGAACAAACCGAGGCACTATGAACATTTTGTGCTTCATGTTGATGACTCTTAGACATGTCTACAGTAGAGGAGCAAAAACAAAACTACTAGATATTTCATATTGACTAGTTCCCAGTTCACGGGACTCTGACATTCCCTGAGGTCAAAGTTTTCTTGTATTGGAAGCAGTTGGGTTTGCAAGGGCTGCCTTGTCTTGAGACCATTGAAATAAGAACTCAGAACTTGAGCACTATTATCAAAAATCACAAGGCTCACACTGACACAGACATCAATCCAGACAGACAAGACAAGACATCTTCCAGTTTTCCGCCTGAGATGGAAAAGATTTCTTTGAGCCGTTTTTTCTGGGGAGTGGGGGGTGGGGCTGGCGGCCAGGCAGGCTTTGGGAAGGAGCTCAGGGTTTGGAATTGCATATGAAAAGAACCAGCTTTCCGGGTTCCAAGGAATCAAGTTTCCTTGGAAACCAACTTTGTCCGGTTCTATAGAATATCATGGCCCTCCTAGGTCAGGTCGTCTTTCCTTTCCGTAGCCCTCGTTTGATCCCTGAATTCTAGACAGCTTGGATTGCCTCTGTGGGCTGGATGGATTGTCCTCCCGTTTCACCGGGCGGCGGGAGCGAGGTCCCAGAGGCTCTCCTGGAACCGGGCGTGGGGGCGGGGCTCACCGGGAGCCCGTGGTGAAGGTGGGCAGCGCACCGGGAGCGCGCCCGGGGCGGGGCGAAGCCGGGCGGCGCGGGTCGGGAATCGGGTCGTGGCGGGGATGGGGGGCGGTCCCAGTTGTGCTCCGGGGATCCCCACTGCGGCTGGGAAGGCACCGGGAGCATGGCAGGGGCGGGGCGGCGCGGGGCGGGGGTCGGCTCCTGGCGGGGTGGGGGAGGGCTTCCCCGTTGTCCTCTCGGGGGTCGCCGTGGCGGCTGGGAACGCCCACTGCGTGCGCTCCTGGGTCCCCAAGGGTCGGCATCCAGTGGGCGCGGCGGAGGGGTGCGGACCACAGGTCAGGGAACTGGGACTGCGTGGAGCAGGGAACCACGTAGTCCGCCCTCTGTTGGCACAACCTGGCGGTCGCAGAAAGGCCTCGCCTTTGGGCTCAAGGCCTTGACCGCTCCACCCCTTTGCTGAAAGGTCAGAGCCGCGCGGTTTTCCCAAGCAGCCGAGTGTCCGCTGCAAGTCCAAGGGCCAGAACCCTGAACTCTGGCCGGCTGGCCCAGCCCTGCTTCTGGCACTTTGGAGGCCAGCGGGCCCTTGACCACCTGCTGGGATGGGAAAGGGAAGGGTCCACGAATTGCACCCTAGAAACTTAGTAGGGTGCATGGGTTTCAAAACCCGGTGGCCGCCCAGCAGCAAACAAGGGAGGAGGCACCCTGCTGCCCTTTCATGGCAGCATCTGTGGCTGTCCTGCTGAGGGGCCTTTCCATGGGACCGTGTGCAGTACAAGTTTTGGTGTTTTGAACCGAATAATTAGAACGTGTAAAAACTTTTTAAATGATTGGTGGTTTTGATTCAAACAAAAACAAAACCAAACCAAAAAAACCTAAGCTCCAAGTTTTATAATTTTTTTTGGGCAAAATCCTATGTCTTAAGATTGGAAGGCCTGGTTCTCTTTCCACGCTTGTGGCATAATATGTGTACTGAAAGAAAATGAATAGACCGTCTATTGTCCCTGAACATTGGAAAAAAACGCCATTGCTTAGCTCTAAATTGTGGGGCTTTGTTCTGGGAAAAAGTTTCTTACATCATCTAGAGTGTATAGTTTCTCCCGAGGTTTGCGAGTTTCTACAAAGAAGAACATCCGCAATCAGCTATATGAACAGGACTGAGACCGCCATGCACAGCTCTACAAACAGTGCACACTGTGATTCATCCCCTCACCCCCCTACATCAGATTCCCAGCGGATTCTCCCGCAAATTGAACCATTCCTCTCCATAATGGTCTGCTCTCGTGCACGGCGCAAAACTACCAATGACGGGCCACCTCTGGGCTTCCGTGTGATCACACTCATTTTTTCGGGTTGATTTCTTTTTCGGCGTCGGAAAAAAAAACTGGATTAAAGCAGCACACAAAGAAAGCAATAAGTTTAGACGAATACTAAGAATTACACTCAAAACCGCA
>NW_020190484.1:0-7093 GCF_002263795.3 Bos taurus
CTCAGCTATTTGTTCATTGCCTGCAGATGCACATGATCAGTGTGTGACACCAAACATGATCAGCACATGATCAGTCACATGATGAATGCATGATAAGCCAGGTGATCAGTGCATGATCAATTATGTGATCAGTGCATGATCAGTCATGTGAACAGTACATGGTAGCTGGGTGATCATTGCATGATCAGCCACGTGAGCAGTGCATGATAGCCACGTGATCAGTGCATGATCAGTCACGTGATCTGGGCATGATCAGTCACGTGATCAGTGCATGATCAGTCACGTGATCAGTGCATGATCAGTTACCTGATCAGTGCATGATCAGTCACGTGACCAGTGCATGGCAGCTACGTGATCATTGCATGATCAGCCAAGTGATCAGTGCATGATAGCCACGTGATCAGTGCATGATAGCCACGTGATCAGTGCATGATCAGTCACGTGATACGTGTGTGATCAGCCACGTGATCAGTGCATGTTATCCACGTGATCAGTGCAGGATAGCCACGTGATCACTTCATGATTATTTACGTGATCTGTACATGATCAGTCACGTGATACGTGTGTGATCAGCCAACGGATCAGTGCGTGATGAGCCATGTGATCAGTGCAGGATCAATTACGTGATCAGTGCATGATCAGTCACATGACCAGTACATGGTTGCTACGTGATCACTGCGTGATCAGCCACGTGATCAGTGCATGATAGCCACGTGATCAGTGCATGATAGCCACATGATCAGTGCATGAGAGCCACGTGATCAGTGCATGATCAGTCACGTGATACATGTGTGATCAGCCACGTGATCACTGCATGATGAGCCACGTGATCAGTGCAGGATCAATTTCGTGATCAGTGCATGATCAGTCACGTGACCAGTACATGGTTGCTACGTGATCCTTGCATGATCAGCCACGTGAGCAGAGCATGATAGCCACGTGATCAGTGCATGATCAGTCACGTGATCAGTACATGATCAGTCACTTGAACAGTGCATGATCATTTACGTGATCTGTGCATGATCAGTCACGTGACCAGTATATGGTAGCTACGTGATCATTCTTTGACGAGCCACGTGAGCAGTGCATGATAGCCACGTGATGTGTGCATGATCAGTTACGTGAGCAGTCTATGATCAGCCACGTGATCAGTGCATGATATCCAAGTGATCAATGCATGATCAATCACGTGATAAGTGTATGATCAGCCACGTGAACAGTGCATGCTCAGTCACGTGATCAGGGCCTGCTGAGCTGCGTGATTACTGTCTGCTCATCTGCTTGACAATTGCCAGCTGAGCTGCACGATTCCTGCCTGTCATCTGCTTGACAATTGCCAGCTGTGCTGCGTAATTCCTGCCTGCTCAGCTGCTTGATTATTGCCAGCTGAGCAGCATGATTCCTCACAGCTGAGTTCCATGATTATTGCCTGCTGACTGTATGATTCGTGCCTACTCAGCTCTTTGTTTATTGCCTCCAGAGGCACATGATCAGTGTATGATAGCAAACATGATCAGCGCATGATCAGTCACATGATCAGCGCCATTAAGTCACGTGATCACTACATGATAGTCATGTGATCAGTCCATGCTCAGTCACGGTATCAGTGCACGATCAGCCACGTGATCAGTGCATGATCTTTCACATGATTAGTGTATGATCATCCACGTGATCAGTGCATGGGCAGTCATGTGATCAGTGCATGATATAGACGTGATCAGTGCATGATAGCAACGAGATCAGTGCATGATCAGTCACGTGATCAGTGCATGATCAGTCACGTGAACAGTGCATGATAAGTCACCTGATCAGTGAATGATCAATTACGTGATCAGTGCATGATCAGTCACCTGATGGGTGTATGATCATTCACGTGACCTGTACATGGTAGCTACATGATCATTGCATGATCAGCCACGTGAGTAGTGCACGATAGCCACGTGATCACTGCATGATCAGTCACGTGATCAGTGCATGATCAGTAACCTGATGGGTGTATGATCATTCACATGACCGGTACATGGTAGCTATAAGATCAGTGTATGACCAGCCATGTGATAAGTGCATGATAGCCACGTGATCATTGCATGATCAGCCAAGTGATCAGTGCATGATAGCCACGTGATCAGTGCATGATAGCCACGTGATCAGTGCATGATCAGTCACGTGATACGTGTGTGATCAGCCACGTGATCAGTGCATGTTATCCACGTGATCAGTGCAGGATAGCCACGTGATCACTTCATGATTATTTACGTGATCTGTACATGATCAGTCACGTGATACGTGTGTGATCAGCCAACGGATCAGTGCGTGATGAGCCATGTGATCAGTGCAGGATCAATTACGTGATCAGTGCATGATCAGTCACATGACCAGTACATGGTTGCTACGTGATCACTGCGTGATCAGCACGTGATCAGTGCATGATAGCCACGTGATCAGTGCATGATAGCCACATGATCAGCATGAGAGCCACGTGATCAGTGCATGATAGCCACATGATCAGTGCATGAGAGCCACGTGATCAGTGCATGATCAGTCACGTGATACATGTGTGATCAGCCACGTGATCACTGCATGATGAGCCACGTGATCAGTGCAGGATCAATTTCGTGATCAGTGCATGATCAGTCACGTGACCAGTACATGGTTGCTACGTGATCCTTGCATGATCAGCCACGTGAGCAGAGCATGATAGCCACGTGATCAGTGCATGATCAGTCACGTGATCAGTACATGATCAGTCACTTGAACAGTGCATGATCATTTACGTGATCTGTGCATGATCAGTCACGTGACCAGTATATGGTAGCTACGTGATCATTCTTTGACGAGCCACGTGAGCAGTGCATGATAGCCACGTGATGTGTGCATGATCAGTTACGTGAGCAGTCTATGATCAGCCACGTGATCAGTGCATGATATCCAAGTGATCAATGCATGATCAATCACGTGATAAGTGTATGATCAGCCACGTGAACAGTGCATGCTCAGTCACGTGATCAGGGCCTGCTGAGCTGCGTGATTCTGTCTGCTCATCTGCTTGACAATTGCCAGCTGAGAGCTGCACGATTCCTGCCTGTCATCTGCTTGACAATTGCCAGCTGTGCTGCGTAATTCCTGCCTGCTCAGCTGCTTGATTATTGCCAGCTGAGCAGCATGATTCCTCACAGCTGAGTTCCATGATTATTGCCTGCTGACTGTATGATTCGTGCCTACTCAGCTCTTTGTTTATTGCCTCCAGAGGCACATGATCAGTGTATGATAGCAAACATGATCAGCGCATGATCAGTCACATGATCAGCGCCATTAAGTCACGTGATCACTACATGATAGTCATGTGATCAGTCCATGCTCAGTCACGGTATCAGTGCACGATCAGCCACGTGATCAGTGCATGATCTTTCACATGATTAGTGTATGATCATCCACGTGATCAGTGCATGGGCAGTCATGTGATCAGTGCATGATATAGACGTGATCAGTGCATGATAGCAACGAGATCAGTGCATGATCAGTCACGTGATCAGTGCATGATCAGTCACGTGAACAGTGCATGATAAGTCACCTGATCAGTGAATGATCAATTACGTGATCAGTGCATGATCAGTCACCTGATGGGTGTATGATCATTACACGTGACCTGTACATGGTAGCTACATGATCATTGCATGATCAGCCACGTGAGTAGTGCACAATAGCCACGTGATCACTGCATGATCAGTCACGTGATCAGTGCATGATCAGTAACCTGATGGGTGTATGATCATTCACATGACCGGTACATGGTAGCTATAAGATCAGTGTATGACCAGCCATGTGATAAGTGCATGATAGCCACGTGATCAGTGCATGATCAGCCAAGTGATCAGTGCATGATCAGTCAAGTGATCAGTGCATGATCCGCCACATGATCAGTGCATGATCAATTACGTCATCAGTGCATGATCAGTCACGTGACCAGTACATGGTAGCTGCGTGATCAGTGTATGACCAGCAAGTGATCAGTGCATGATAGCCACGTGATCAGTGCATGATCAGGCACGTGGATCAGTGCATGATCAGCCACATGATCAGTGCATGATCAATTACGTCATCAGTGCATGATCAGTCACGTGACCAGTACATGGTAGCTGCGTGATCAGTGCATGATCAGCAAGTGATCAGTGTATGATAGCCACGTGATCAGTGCATGATAGCCACGTGATCAGTGTATGATAACCACGTGATCAGTGCAGGATCAGTCACGTGATACGTGTGTGATCAGCCACCTTATCAGTGCATGATGAGTCAGGTGATCAGTGCAGGATTAATTACGTGATCAGTGCATGATCAGTCACGTGACCAGTACATGGTTGCTACGTGATATTGCATGATCAGCCAAGTGATCAGTGCAAGATAGCTACGTGATCAGTGCATGATCAGCCACGTCATCAGTGCATGATACCACGTGAGCAGTGCATACAATCACGTGATCAGTACATGATCAGTCATGGGAACAGTGCATGATCATTTACGTGATCAGTGCATGATCAGTCACGTGACCAGTATATGGTAGCTACGTGATCATTGCATGACCAGCCACGTGAGCAGTGCATGATAGCCACGTGATGTGTGCATGATCAGTCACGTGATCAGTGCATGATCAGCCACGTGATCAGTGCATGACCAGTCACGTGATTAGTGCATGATCAGCCACGTGATCAGTGCATGATCAATTACGTGATCAGTGCATGATCAGTCACGTGACCAGTACATGGTAGCTACGTGATCATTGCATAATCAGCCACGTGATCAGTGCATGATCAGTCACGTGATCAGTGTATGATCAGCCACGTGATCAGTGCATGATCAATTACGTGATCAGTCCATGATAGTCACGTGACCAGTACATGGTAGCTATGTGATCATTGCATGATCAGCCATGTGAACCATGCATGATAAGTCACCTGATCAGTGTATGATCAATTACGTGATCAGTGCATGATCACTCACATGACCAGTACATGGTAGCTACGTGATCATTGCATGATCAGCCACGTGAGCAGTGCATGATAGCCGTGTGATCACTGCATGATCTGTGACATGATCAGTGTATGTTTATCCACGTGATCAGTGCATGGGCAGTCAGGTGATCAGTGCATGATACAGACGTGATCAGTGCAAGATCAGTCTCGTGATCAGTGTATGATCAACCACGTGATCAGTGCACGATAGCCAGGTAATGAGTGCACGATAGCCAGATGATCAGGGCATTATCAGTCACGTGATCAGTGTATGATCAGCCAAGTAATCAGTGCATGATTGCCAACTCATCAGTGCATGATCAGTCACGTGATCAGTGCATGGTCAGTCACGTGATCAGTGCATGATCAGTCACGTGATCAGTGCATGATAGCCACGTGATCAGTGCATGAAAAGTTACGTGAGCAGTCTATGATCAGCCACGTGATCAGTGCATGATATCCAAGTGATCAATGCATGATCAATCACGTGATAAGTGTATGATCAGCCACGCTGAACAGTGCATGCTCAGTCACGTGATCAGGGCCTGCTGAGCTGCGTGATTACTGTCTGCTCATCTGCTTGACAATTGCCAGCTGAGCTGCACGATTCCTGCCTGTCATCTGCTTGACAATTGCCAGCTGTGCTGCGTAATTCCTGCCTGCTCAGCTGGCGTTGGATTATTGCAGCTTGAGCAGCAGTGATCCTCACAGCTGAGTTCACCATGATATATTGCCATCTGACTGTATGATTCGTGCCCTATCAGGCTCTTTGTTTATTGCTCCAGAGGACACATGATCAGTGTATGATAGCAACCTAGATCAGCGCATGATAAGTCACATGATCAGCGACCATTAGTCACTTAGATCACTTACATGATAGTTCATGTGACTCCAGTCCATTCTCAGTCACAGGTATCAGCTGCCACGATCAGCCCGTATCAGTGCAGTGGATATTTCCACATGATTGGTAGTGTAATCATCACACGTGATCAGTGACTGGGCAGTTCATGGTGATCAGTGCATGATATAGACGTGATCAGTTGCATGATAGCAACGAGATCAGTGCATGATCAGTCACGTGATCAGTGCATGATCAGTCACGTGAACAGTGCATGATAAGTCACCTGATCAGTGAAATGATCAATTACGTGATCAGTGCATGATCAGTCACCTGATGGGTGTATGATCATTCACGTGACCTGTACATGGTAGCTACATGATCATTGCATGATCAGCCACGTGAGTAGTGCACGATAGCCACGTGATCACTGCATGATCAGTCACGTGATCAGTGCATGATCAGTAACCTGATGGGTGTATGATCATTCACATGACCGGTACATGGTAGCTATAAGATCAGTGTATGACCAGCCATGTGATAAGTGCATGATAGCCACGTGATCAGTGCATGATCAGCCAAGTGATCAGTGCATGATCAGTCAAGTGATCAGTGCATGATCCGCCACATGATCAGTGCATGGATCAATTACGTCATCAGTGCATGATCAGTCACGTACCAGTACATGGTAGCTGCGTGATCAGTGTATGACCAGCAAGTGATCAGTGCATGATAGCACGTGATCAGTGCATGATCAGTCACGTGATCAGTGCATGATCAGCCACATGATCAGTGCATGATCAATTACGTCATCAGTGCTATGATCATTCACGTGACCAGTACATGGTAGCTGCGTGATCATTGCATGATCAGCCAAGTAGCAGTGCATGATAGCCCACATGATCAGTGCATGATCAGTCCACGTGATCAGTGGGATTGATTAATTACGTGGATCAGTGCATGATCAGCTCACGTGACCAGTACATGGTAGCTACGTGAATCATTGCATGATCAGCCACGTGATCAGTGCATGATAGCCACGTGATCAGTGCATGATCAATCACGTGATCAGTGTATGATCAGCCACGTGAACAGTGCATGCTCAGTCACGTGATCAGGGCCTGCTGCAGCTGCGGATTACTGTCTGCTCATCTGCTTGACAATTGACATTTGAGCTGCACAATTCCTGCCTGTCATCTGCTTGACAATTGCCAGCTGTGCTGCGGTAATTCCTGCCTGTCAACTG
>NW_020190485.1:0-16182 GCF_002263795.3 Bos taurus
TTAGTGCTTGATAGACACGCCATCAGTGCATGATAGCCATGATCAGTGCATGATCAGTCACGTGATCAGTGCATGCGAAGTCACGTAATCAGTGTATGATCAGCAAATGATCAGTGCATGATCATGTTTGTGATCAGTGCATGATCAGGCCAGTGAAGAGTGCTAATGAACAGTCACATGATCAGTTTATGATAGCCAGGTTATCACTGCATGATCAGCCACGTGATCAGTGCATAATCAGACACGTGATGAGTGCATGCACAGTCACATGATCAGTGCATGATCAGGCAGGTGATCAGTGCGTGATCAGTCACGTGATCAGTGTATGATCATCCACGTGATCAGTGCATGATAGCCAGGTGACCAGTGCATGATCAGTCACGTGACCAGTGCATTATACGCCACGGGATCAGTGCATGGTAGCCATGTGATCAGTGCATGATAGCTACGAGATCATGCTAGATCAATCACGTAATCAGTGCTTGATCAGCCACGGGATCACTGATTGATCAGCCACGTGATCAGTGCATGTGCTGTTACCTGATCAGTGTATGATCAGCCACGTGTTCAGTGCATGATAGCCAAGTGATCAATGCATGATAGCTACGTGATCAGTGCATGCTCAGTCACATGAGCAGTGCATGATAAGCCACGTGATCATTGCCTACAATTACGTGATCAGTGCATGTGCAGTCACGTGATCACTGCATGATGACACGTGAACAGTGCATGATAGCCACGTGATCAGTGCATGATCAGTAACGTGATCAGTGCATGAGCAGTCACGTGATTAGTGTGTGATCAGCCACCGAATCAGTGCATGATAGCCACGTGCTCAGTGCATGATAGCCAAGTGATCAGTGCATGATAGCACGTGATCAGTGCATGATCAGTCACGTGATCAGTGTAAGATCAACCACGTGATCAATGCATGATAGCCACCAGATCAGTGCATGATCAGTCACGTGATCAGTGCATGATCAGCCACGGGATCAGTGCATGATAGCCATGTGATCAGTGCATGATTGCTACGAATCAGTGCATAATCAGCCACGTAATCAGTACATGATCAGCCACGTGATCACTGTATGATGAGCCACGTGATCTGTGTATGTGCAGTCACGTGATCAGTGTATGATCAGCCACGTGTTCAGTGCATGATAGCCAAGTGATCAATGCATAATAGCTACGTGATCAGTACATGCTCAGTCACATCAGCAGTGCATGATAGCCACGTGAGCATTGCCTACAATTACTTGATCAATGCATGTGCAGTCACGTGATCAGTGCATGATGACACGTGAACAGTGCATGATAGCCACAGTGATCAGTGCATGATCCGTCACGTGATCAGTGCATGTGCAGTCACTTGATTAGTGTATGATAATCCACGTGATCAGTGCATGATAGCAACCTGATCAGTGCATGATAGCAACGTGATTAGAGCATAATAAGCCACGTGATAAGTTACGATCAGACAACATGATCAGTGTATTATCAGCTTCATGATCAGTGCATGATCAGCCACGTCATTCAGTTCATGGTCAGGCACGTGATCAGTGCATGTTCTGTCATGTGATCCGTGTATGATTCATCCACGTGATCAGTGCATGATCAGCCACGTGATCACTGTATTATCAGCCAGTGATCAGTGCATGATCCACAACCTGATTAGTGCATGATCAGGCACGTGATCAGTGCATTGATAGCCACGTGATCAGTGCATGATCAGTCAACTGATCAGGGCATGATCTGTACTTGATTCAGTGTATTGATATCCACGTGATCAGTTCATGGGCAGTCATGTGATCAGTGAATGATAACTACGTGATCAGTGCGTGATCAGCCACGTGATCAGTGCAAGATTGTCAAGTATCAGTGCATGGTTAGTTACGTGATCAATGTATGATTAGCACGTGATCAGTGCATGATAGCCACCTGATCAGTGCATGATCAGTCACGTGATCATGGCATGCTAGTCATGTGATCAGTGCATGACAGCTACGCATTCAGTGAATAATCAGCCACGTGATCAGTGCATGATAGCCATGTGATCAGTGCATGATAGCTACGAGATCATGCTAGATCAACCATGTATTCATTGCATAATCAGCCACGTGATCACTGTATGATCAGCCACGTGATCAGTGCATGTGCGGTTTCCTGATCAGTGTATGATCAGCCACGTGTTCAGTGCATGATAGCCAAGGGATCAGTGCATGATAGCCACGTGATCAGTGCATGATCAGTCACGTGATCAGTGTAAGATCAACCACTGATCAATGCATGATAGCCACCAGATCAGTGCATGATCAGTCACGTGATCAGTGCATGATCACACACGGGATCAGTGCATGATAGCCAAGTGATCAGTGCATGATTGCTACGAGATCAGTGCATAATCAGCCACGTAATCAGTACATGATCAGCCACGTGATCACTGTATGATGAGCCACGTGATCTGTGTATGTGCAGTCACGTGATCAGTGTATGATCAGCCACGTGTTCAGTGCATGATAGCAAGTGATCAATGCATAATAGCTACGTGATCAGTACATGCTCAGTCAATCAGCAGTGCATGATAGCCACGTGAGCATTGCCTACAATTACTTGATCAATGATGTGCAGTCACGTGATCAGTGCATGATAGACACCGTGAACAGTGCATGATAGCCACGTGATCAGTGCATGATCCGTCACGTGATCAGTGCATGTGCAGTCACTGATTAGTGTATGATAATCCACGTGATCAGTGCATGATAGCAACCTGATCAGTGCATGATAAGCAACGTGATTAGAGCATAATAAGCCACGTGATAAGTGTACGATCAGACACATGATCAGTGTATTATCAGCTTCATGATCAGTGCATGATCAGCCACGTCATCAGTTCATGGTCAGGCACGTGATCAGTGCATGTTCTGTCATGTGATCCGTGATATGATCATCCACGTGATCAGTGCATGATCAGCCACGTGATCACTGTATTATCAGCACACGTGATCAGTGCATGATCCACAACCTGATTAGTGCATGATCAGGCACGTGATCAGTGCATGATAGCCACGTGATCAGTGCATGATCAGTCAACTGATCAGGGCATGATCTGTCACTTGATCAGTGTATGATATCCACGTGATCAGTTCATGCCGCAGTCATGTGATCAGTGCATGATAACTACGTGATCAGTCCGTGATCAGCCAGGTGATCAGTGCAAGATTGTCAATGATCAGTGCAATGGTTTAGTTACGTGATCAATGTATGATTAGCACGTGATCAGTGCATGATAGCCACCTGATCAGTGCATGATCAGTCACTGATCATGGCATGCGTAGTCATGTGATCAGTGCATGACAGCTACGCATTCAGTGAATAATCAGTCACGTGATCAGTGCATGATAGCCATTGATCAGTGCATGATAGCTACGAGATCAGTGCTAGATCAACCACGTAATCATTGCATGATCAGCCAACGTGATCACTGTATGATCAGCCACGTGATCAGTGCATGTGCTGGTTCCTGATCAGTGTATGATCAGCCACGTGTTCAGTGCATGATAGCCAAGTGATCAGTGCATGATAGCTACACGTTGATCAGTGCATGCTCAGTAACATGAGCAGTGCATGATAGCCACGTGATCATTGCCTACAATTACGTGATCAGTGCATATGCAGTCACATGATCAGTGCATATAGACACGTGAACAGTGCATGATAGCCACGTGATCAGTGCATGATCAGTCCCGTGATCAGTGCTGATCTGTCACATGTCCAGTGTATGATATCCACGTGATCACTTCTTACTCAGTCATGTGATTATTGCATGATAGCTAATTATCATTGCCTTATCAGCCACGTGATCAGTGTTAGATTGGCTCGATCAGTGTATGAATATTTAGGTGATCAATGTATGATTACCCATGATCAGTGCTGATAGCCACTTGATCAGTGCATGATCAGTCACTGATCATGGCTTGGGGAGTCATGTATCAGTGCATGATAGCCTCGTGATTAGTGCATAATCAGTCACGTGATCAGTGCATGATCAGCCACGTGATCAGTGCATGATAGCCACGTGATCAGTGCATGATCAGTCAGATGATCATGGCATGCTCAGACATGTGATCAGTGCATTATAGCTACTCGATCAGGGAATAATCAGTCATGGATCAGTGCTGATCAGCCACGTGATCAGTGCATGATAGCCACGTAATCAGTGCGATGAACAGGTAAGTGATCAGTTCATGTGCAATCACGTGATTAGTGCTTGATAGACACGCCATCAGTGCATGATAGCCAGGTGAATCAGTGCATGATCAGTCACGTGATCAGTGCATGCGAATGTTACTAATCAGTGTATGATCACCAAAGTTGATCAGTGCATGATCATGTTCGTGATCAGTGCATGATCAGGCCAGTGAAGAGTGCATGAACAGTCACATGATCAGTTTATGATAGCCAGGTTATCACTGCATGATCAGCCACGTGATCAGTGCATAATCAGACACGTGATGAGTGCATGCACAGTCACATGATCAGTGCATGATCAGGCAGGTGATCAGTGCGTGATCAGTCACGTGATCAGTGTATAATCAGCCACGTGATCAGTGCAAGATTGTCTAGTGATCAGTGCATGGTTAGTTACGTGATCAATGTATGATTAGCACGTGATCAGTGCATGATAGCCACCTGATCAGTGCATGATCAGTCACGTGATCATGGCATGCGTAGTCATGTGATCAGTGCATGACAGCTACGCATTCATTGAATAATCATTCACGTGATCAGTGCATGATAGCCATGTGATCAGTGCATGATAGCTACGAGATCAGTGCTAGATCAACCACGTATTCATTGCATAATCAGCCACGTGATCACTGTATATCAGCCACGTGATCAGTGCATGTGCGGTTTCCTGATCAGTGTATGATCAGCCACGTGTTCAGTGCATGATAGCCAAGTGATCAGTGCATGATAGCTACGTGATCAGTGCATGCTCAGTCACATGAGCAGTGCATGATAGCCACGTGATCATTGCCTACAATTACGTGATCAGTGCATATGCAGTCACGTGATCAGTGCATATAGACACCTGAACAGTGCATGATAGCCACGTGATCAGTGCATGATCAGTCCCGTGATCAGTGCATGATCTGTCACATGTCCAGTGTATGATATCCACGTGATCACTTCTTACTCAGTCATGAGATCATTGCATGATAGCTAAGTTATCATTGCCTTATCAGCCACGTGATCAGTGTTAGATTGGCCTGTGATCAGTGCATGAATATTTAGGTGATCAATGTATGATTAGCCCCATGATCAGTGCATGATAGCCACTTGATCAGTGCATGATCAGTCACGTGATCATGGCTTGGGGAGTCATGTGATCAGTGCATGATAGCCTCGTGATTAGTGCATAATCATTCACGTGATCAGTGCATGATCAGCCACGTGATCAATGAATGATAGCCAAGTGATCAGTGCATGATCAGTCAGATGATCATGGCATGCTCAGACATGTGATCAGTGCATTATAGCTACTCGATCAGGGAATAATCAGTCATGTGATCAGTGCCTGATCAGCCACGTGATCAGTGCATGATAGCCACGTAATCAGTGCATGAACAGGTAAGTGATCAGTTCATGTGCAATCACGTGATTAGTGCTTGATAGACACGCCATCAGTGCATGATAGCCAGGTGATCAGTGCATGATCAGTCACGTGATCAGTGCATGCGAAGTCACGTAATCAGTGTATGATCAGCCAAATGATCAGTGCATGATCATGTTTGTGATCAGTGCATGATCAGGCCAGTGAAGAGTGCATGAACAGTCACATGATCAGTTTATGATAGCCAGGTTATCACTGCATGATCAGCCACGTGATCAGTGCATAATCAGACACGTGATGAGTGCATGCACAGTCACATGATCAGTGCATGATCAGGCAGGTGATCAGTGGGTGATCAGTCACGTGATCAGTGTATGATCATCCACGTGATCAGTGCATGATAGCCAGGTGACCAGTGCATGATCAGTCACGTGACCAGTGCATTATACGCCACGGGATCAGTGCATGGTAGCCATGTGATCAGTGCATGATAGCTACGAGATCAGTGCTAGATCAATCACGTAATCAGTGCATGATCAGCCACGGGATCACTGTATGATCAGCCACGTGATCAGTGCATGTGCGGTTACCTGATCAGTGTATGATCAGCCACGTGTTCAGTGCATGATAGCCAAGTGATCAATGCATGATAGCTACGTGATCAGTGCATGCTCAGTCACATGAGCAGTGCATGATAGCCACGTGATCATTGCCTACAATTACGTGATCAGTGCATGTGCAGTCACGTGATCACTGCATGATAGACACGTGAACAGTGCATGATAGCCACGTGATCAGTGCATGATCAGTAACGTGATCAATGCATGAGCAGTCACGTGATTAGTTTGTGATCAGCCACGAGATCAGTGCATGATAGCCACGTGCTCAGTGCATGATAGCCAAGTGATCAGTGCATGATAGCCACGTGATCAGTGCATGATCAGTCACGTGATCAGTGTAAGATCAACCACGTGATCAATGCATGATAGCCACCAGATCAGTGCATGATCAGTCACGTGATCAGTGCATGATCAGCCACGGGATCAGTGCATGATAGCCATGTGATCAGTGCATGATTGCTACGAGATCAGTGCATAATCAGCCACGTAATCAGTACATGATCAGCCACGTGATCACTGTATGATGAGCCACGTGATCTGTGTATGTGCAGTCACGTGATCAGTGTATGATCAGCCACGTGTTCAGTGCATGATAGCCAAGTGATCAATGCATAATAGCTACGTGATCAGTACATGCTCAGTCACATCAGCAGTGCATGATAGCCACGTGAGCATTGCCTACAATTACTTGATCAATGCATGTGCAGTCACGTGATCAGTGCATGATAGACACGTGAACAGTGCATGATAGCCACGTGATCAGTGCATGATCCGTCACGTGATCAGTGCATGTGCAGTCACTTGATTAGTGTATGATAATCCACGTGATCAGTGCATGATAGCAACCTGATCAGTGCATGATAAGCAACGTGATTAGAGCATAATAAGCCACGTGATAAGTGTACGATCAGACACGTGATCAGTGTATTATCAGCTTCATGATCAGTGCATGATCAGCCACGTCATCAGTTCATGGTCAGGCACGTGATCAGTGCATGTTCTGTCATGTGATCCGTGTATGATAATCCACGTGATCAGTGCATGATCAGCCACGTGATCACTGTATTATCAGCCACGTGATCAGTGCATGATCCACAACCTGATTAGTGCATGATCAGGCACGTGATCAGTGCATGATAGCCACGTGATCAGTGCATGATCAGTCAACTGATCAGGGCATGATCTGTCACTTGATCAGTGTATGATATCCACGTGATCAGTTCATGCGCAGTCATGTGATCAGTGCATGATAACTAAGTGATCAGTGCGTGATCAGCCACGTGATCAGTGCAAGATTGTCAAGTGATCAGTGCATGGTTAGTTACGTGATCAATGTATGATTAGCACGTGATCAGTGCATGATAGCCACCTGATCAGTGCATGATCAGTCACGTGATCATGGCATGCGTAGACATGTGATCAGTGCATGACAGCTACGCATTCAGTGAATAATCAGTCACGTGATCAGTGCATGATAGCCATGTGATCAGTGCATGATAGCTACGAGATCAGTGCTAGATCAACCATGTATTCATTGCATGATCAGCCACGTGATCACTGTATGATCAGCCACGTGATCAGTGCATGTGCGGTTTCCTGATCAGTGTATGATCAGCCACGTGTTCAGTGCATGATAGCCAAGGGATCAGTGCATGATAGACACGTGATCAGTGCATGCTCAGTCACATGAGCAGTGCATGATAGCCACGTGATCATTGCCTACAATTACGTGATCAGTGCATGTGCAGTCACGTGATCAGTGCATATAGACACGTGAACAGTGCATGATAGCCACGTGATCAGTGCATGATCAGTCCCGTGATCAGTGCGTGATCTGTCACATGTCCAGTGTATGATATCCACGTGATCACTTCTTACTCAGTCATGTGATCATTGCATGATAGCCAAGTTATCATTGCCTTATCAGCCACGTGATCAGTGTTAGATTGGCCTGTGATCAGTGCATGAATATTTAGGTGATCAATGTATGATTAGCCCCATGATCAGTGCATGATAGCCACTTGATGAGTGCATGATCAGTCACGTGATCATGGCTTGGGGAGTCATGTGATCAGTGCATGATAGCCTCGTGATTAGTGCATAATCAGTCACGTGATCAGTGCATGATCAGCCACGTGATCAGTGCATGATAGCCACGTGATCAGTGCATGATCAGTCAGATGATCATGGCATGCTCAGACATGTGATCAGTGCATTATAGCTACTCGATCAGGGAATAATCAGTCATGTGATCAGTGCCTGATCAGCCACGTGATCAGTGCATGATAGCCACGTAATCAGTGCATGAACAGGTAAGTGATCAGTTCATGTGCAATCACGTGATTAGTGCTTGATAGACACGCCATCAGTGCATGATAGCCAGGTGATCAGTGCATGATCAGTCACGTGATCAGTGCATGCGAAGTCACGTAATCAGTGTATGATCAGCCAAATGATCAGTGCATGATCATGTTCGTGATCAGTGCATGATCAGGCCAGTGAAGAGTGCATGAACAGTCACATGATCAGTTTATGATAGCCAGGTTATCACTGCATGATCAGCCACGTGATCAGTGCATAATCAGACACGTGATGAGTGCATGCACAGTCACATGATCAGTGCATGATCAGGCAGGTGATCAGTGCGTGATCAGTCACGTGATCAGTGTATGATCATCCACGTGATCAGTGCATGATAGCCAGGTGACCAGTGCATGATCAGTCACGTGACCAGTGCATTATACGCCACGGGATCAGTGCATGGTAGCCATGTGATCAGTGCATGATAGCTACGAGATCAGTGCTAGATCAATCACGTAATCAGTGCATGATCAGCCACGGGATCACTGTATGATCAGCCACGTGATCAGTGCATGTGGGGTTACCTGATCAGTGTATGATCAGCCACGTGTTCAGTGCATGATAGCCAAGTGATCAATGCATGATAGCTACGTGATCAGTGCATGCTCAGTCACATGAGCAGTGCATGATAGCCACGTGATCATTGCCTACAATTACGTGATCAGTGCATGTGCAGTCACGTGATCACTGCATGATAGACACGTGAACAGTGCATGATAGCCACGTGATCAGTGCATGATCAGTAACGTGATCAGTGCATGAGCAGTCACGTGATTAGTGTGTGATCAGCCACGAGATCAGTGCATGATAGCCACGTGATCAGTGCATGATCAGTCACGTGATCAGTGTAAGATCAACCACGTGATCAATGCATGATAGCCACCAGATCAGTGCATGATCAGTCACGTGATCAGTGCATGATCAGCCACGGGATCAGTGCATGATAGCCATGTGATCAGTGCATGATAGCTACGAGATCAGTGCTAGATCAATCACGTAATCAGTGCATGATCAGCCACGGGATCACTGTATGATCAGCCACGTGATCAGTGCATGTGCGGTTACCTGATCAGTGTATGATCAGCCACGTGTTCAGTGCATGATAGCCAAGTGATCAATGCATAATAGCTACGTGATCAGTACATACTCAGTCACATCAGCAGTGCATGATAGCCACGTGAGCATTGCCTACAATTACTTGATCAATGCATGTGCAGTCACGTGATCAGTGCATGATAGACACGTGAACAGTGCATGATAGCCACGTGATCAGTGCATGATCCGTCACGTGATCAGTGCATGTGCAGTCACTTGATTAGTGTATGATAATCCACGTGATCAGTGCATGATAGCAACCTGATCAGTGCATGATAAGCAACGTGATTAGAGCATAATAAGCCACGTGATAAGTGTACGATCAGACACGTGATCAGTGTATTATCAGCTTCATGATCAGTGCATGATCAGCCACGTCATCAGTTCATGGTCAGGCACGTGATCAGTGCATGTTCTGTCATGTGATCCGTGTATGATCATCCACGTGATCAGTGCATGATCAGCCACGTGATCACTGTATTATCAGCCACGTGATCAGTGCATGATCCACAACCTGATTAGTGCATGATCAGGCACGTGATCAGTGCATGATAGCCACGTGATCAGTGCATGATCAGTCAACTGATCAGGGCATGATCTGTCACTTGATCAGTGTATGATATCCACGTGATCAGTTCATGCGCAGTCATGTGATCAGTGCATGATAACTACGTGATCAGTGCGTGATCAGCCACGTGATCAGTGCAAGATTGTCAATGATCAGTGCATGGTTAGTTACGTGATCAATGTATGATTAGCACGTGATCAGTGCATGATAGCCACCTGATCAGTGCATGATCAGTCACGTGATCATGGCATGCGTAGTCATGTGATCAGTGCATGACAGCTACGCATTCAATGAATAATCAGTCACGTGATCAGTGCATGATAGCCATGTGATCAGTGCATGATAGCTACGAGATCAGTGCTAGATCAACCATGTATTCATTGCATGATCAGCCACGTGATCACTGTATGATCAGCCACGTGATCAGTGCATGTGCGGTTTCCTGATCAGTGTATGATCAGCCACGTGTTCAGTGCATGATAGCCAAGTGATCAGTGCATGATAGCTACGTGATCAGTGCATGCTCAGTCACATGAGCAGTGCATGATAGCCACGTGATCATTGCCTACAATTACGTGATCAGTGCATATGCAGTCACGTGATCAGTGCATATAGACACGTGAACAGTGCATGATAGCCACGTGATCAGTGCATGATCAGTCCCGTGATCAGTGCATGATCTGTCACATGTCCAGTGTATGATATCCACGTGATCACTTCTTACTCAGTCATGTGATCATTGCATGATAGCCAAGTTATCATTGCCTTATCAGCCACGTGATCAGTGTTAGATTGGCCTGTGATCAGTGCATGAATATTTAGGTGATCAATGTGTGATTAGCCCCATGATCAGTGCATGATAGCCACTTGATGAGTGCATGATCAGTCACGTGATCATGGCTTGGGGAGTCATGTGATCAGTGCATGATAGCCTCGTGATTAGTGCATAATCAGTCACGTGATCAGTGCATGATCAGCCACGTGATCAGTGCATGATAGCCACGTGATCAGTGCATGATCAGTCAGATGATCATGGCATGCTCAGACATGTGATCAGTGCATTATAGCTACTCGATCAGGGAATAATCAGTCATGTGATCAGTGCCTGATCAGCCACGTGATCAGTGCATGATAGCCACGTAATCAGTGCATGAACAGGTAAGTGATCAGTTCATGTGCAATCACGTGATAGTGCTTGATAGACACGCCATCAGTGCATGATAGCCAGGTGATCAGTGCATGATCAGTCACGTGATCAGTGCATGCGAAGTCACGTAATCAGTGTATGATCAGCCAAATGATCAGTGCATGATCATGTTCGTGATCAGTGCATGATCAGGCCAGTGAAGAGTGCATGAACAGTCACATGATCAGTTTATGATAGCCAGGTTATCACTGCATGATCAGCCACGTGATCAGTGCATAATCAGACACGTGATGAGTGCATGCACAGTCACATGATCAGTGCATGATCAGGCAGGTGATCAGTGCGTGATCAGTCACGTGATCAGTGTATGATCATCCACGTGATCAGTGCATGATAGCCAGGTGACCAGTGCATGATCAGTCACGTGACCAGTGCATTATACGCCACGGGATCAGTGCATGATAGCCATGTGATCAGTGCATGATAGCTACGAGATCAGTGCTAGATCAATCACGTAATCAGTGCATGATCAGGCATGGGATCACTGTATGATCAGCCACGTGATCAGTGCATGTGCGGTTACCTGATCAGTGTATGATCAGCCACGTGTTCAGTGCATGATAGCCAAGTGATCAATGCATGATAGCTACGTGATCAGTGCATGCTCAGTCACATGAGCAGTGCATGATAGCCACGTGATCATTGCCTACAATTACGTGATCAGTGCATGTGCAGTCACGTGATCACTGCATGATAGACACGTGAACAGTGCATGATAGCCACGTGATCAGTGCATGATCAGTAACGTGATCAGTGCATGAGCAGTCATGTGATTAGTGTATGATCAGCCACGAGATCAGTGCATGATAGCCACGTGCTCAGTGCATGATAGCCAAGTGATCAGTGCATGATAGCCACGTGATCAGTGCATGATCAGTCACGTGATCAGTGTAAGATCAACCACGTGATCAATGCATGATAGCCACCAGATCAATGCATGATCAGTCACGTGATCAGTGCATGATCAGCCACGGGATCAGTGCATGATAGCCATGTGATCAGTGCATGATAGCTACGAGATCAGTGCATAATCAGCCACGTAATCAGTACATGATCAGCCACGTGATCACTGTATGATGAGCCACGTGATCAGTGCATGTGCAGTCACGTGATCAGTGTATGATCAGCCACATGTTCAGTGCATGATAGCCAAGTGATCACTTCTTACTCAGTCATGTGATCATTGCATGATAGCTAAGTTATCATTGCCTTATCAGCCACGTGATCAGTGTTAGATTGGCCTGTGATCAGTGTATGAATATTTAGGTGATCAATGTATGATTAGCCCCATGATCAGTGCATGATAGCCACTTGATCAGTGCATGATCAGTCACGTGATCATGGCTTGGGGAGTCATGTGATCAGTGCATGATAGCCTCGTGATTAGTGCATAATCAGTCACGTGATCAGTGCATGATCAGCCACGTGATCAGTGCATGATAGCCAGGTGATCAGTGCATGATCAGTCACGTGATCAGTGCATGGGAAGTCACGTAATCAGTGTATGATCAGCCAAATGATCAGTGCATGATCATGTTCGTGATCAGTGCATGATCAGGCCAGTGAAGAGTGCATGAACAGTCACATGATCAGTTTATGATAGCCAGGTTATCACTGCATGATCAGCCACGTGATCAGTGTATAATCAGACACGTGATGAGTGCATGCACAGTCACATGATCAGTGCATGATCAGGCAGGTGATCAGTGCGTGATCAGTCACGTGATCAGTGTATGATCATCCACGTGATCAGTGCATGATAGCCAGGTGACCAGTGCATGATCAGTCACGTGACCAGTGCATTATACGCCACGGGATCAGTGCATGATAGCCATGTGATCAGTGCATGATAGCTACGAGATCAGTGCTAGATCAATCACGTAATCAGTGCATGATCAGCCACGGGATCACTGTATGATCAGCCAGGTGATCAGTGCATGATAGCCAAGTGATCAATGCATGATAGCTACGTGATCAGTGCATGCTCAGTCACATGAGGCAGTGCATGATAGCCACGTGATCATTGCCTACAATTACGTGATGCAGTGCATGTGCAGTCACTGTGATCACTGCATGATAGACACGTGAACAGTGCATGATAGCCACGTGATCACTGCATGATCCGTCACGTGATCAGTGCATGTGCAGTCACTTGATTAGTGTATGATAATCCACGTGATCAGTGCATGATAGCAACCTGATCAGTGCATGATAAGCAACGTGTTTAGAGCATAATAAGCCACGTGATAAGTGTACGATCAGACACGTGATCAGTGTATTATCAGCTTCATGATCAGTGCATGCATCAGCCCCGTCATCAGTTCATTGCTCAGGCACGTGATCAGTGCATGTTCTGTCTGTGATCCGTGTATGATCATCCACGTGAATCAGTGCCTGATCAGCCACGTGATCACTGTATTATCAGCCACGTGATTAGTGCATGATCAGGCACGTGATCAGTGCATGATCAGTCCCGTGATCAGTGCATGATCTGTCACATGTCCAGTGTATGATATCCACGTGATCACTTCTTACTCAGTCATGTGATCATTGCCATGATAGCCAAGTTATCATTGCCTTATCAGCCACGTGATCAGTGTTAGATTGGCCTGTGATCAGTGCATGAATATTTAGGTGATCAATGTATGATTAGCCCCATGATCAGTGATGATAGCCACTTGATGAGTGCATGATCAGTCACGTGATCATGGCGTGGGGAAGTCATGTGATCAGTGCATGATAGCCTCGTGATTAGTGCATAATCAGTCACGTGATCAGTGCATGATCAGCCACGTGATCAGTGCATGATAGCCACGTGATCAGTGCATGATCAGTCAGATGATCATGGCATGCTCAGACATGTGATCAGTGCATTATAGCTACTCGATCAGGGAATAATCAGTCATGGGATCAGTGCCTGATCAGCCACGTGATCAGTGCATGATAGCCACGTAATCAGTGCATGAACAGGTAAGTGATCATTCATGTGCAATCACGTGATTAGTGCTTGATAGACACGCCATCAGTGCATGATAGCCAGGTGATCAGTGCATGATCAGTCCACGTTGATCAGTGGCATTGCGAGAGTCACCGTAATTCAGTGTATGATCAGCCAAATGATCAGTGCATTGATCATGTTCGTGATCAGTGCATGATTCAGGGGCCAGTGAAGAAGTGCATGAACAGTCACATGATCAGTTTATGATAGCCAGGTTATCACTGCATGATCAGCCACGTGATCAGTGCATAATCAGACACGTGATGAGTGCATGCACAGTCACATGATCAGTGCATGATCAGGCAGGTGATCAGTGCGTGATCAGTCACGTGATCAGTGTATGATCATCCACGTGATCAGTGCATGATAGCCAGGTGACCAGTGCATGATCAGTCACGTGACCAGTGCATTATACGCCACGGGATCAGTGCATGATAGCCATGTGATCAGTGCATGATAGCTACGAGATCAGTGCTAGATCAATCACGTAACAGTGCATGATCAGCCACGGGTCACTGTATGATCAGCCACTGATCAGTGCATGTGCGTTACCTGATCAGTGTATGATCAGCCACGTGTTCAGTGCATGAAGCCAAGTGATCAATGCATGATAGCTAACGTGATCAGTGCATGCTCAGTCACATGAGCAGTGCATGATAGCCACGTGATCATTGCCTACAATTACGTGATCAGTGCATGTGCAGTCACGTGATCACTGCACATGATAGCACGTGAACAGTGCATGATAGCCACGTGATCAGTGCCATGATCAGTAACGTGATCAGTGCATGAGCAGTCACGTGATTAGCGTGTGATCAGCCACGAGAATCAGTGCATGATAGCCACGTGCCAGTGCATGAAGCCAAGTGATCCGTGCATGATAGCCACGTGCTCAGTGCATGATCAGTCACGTGATCAGTGTAAGATCAACACGTGATCAATGCATGATAGCCACAGATCAGTGCATGATCAGTCACCTGATCAGTGCATGATCAGCCACGGATCATGCATGATAGCCATGTGATCAGTGCATGATAGCTACAAGATCAGTGCATAATCAGCCACGTAATCAGTACATGATCAGCCACGTGATCACTGTATGATGAGCCACGTGATCAGTGCATGTGCAGTCACGTGATCAGTGTATGATCAGCCACATGTTCATGCATGATAGCCAAGTGATCACTTCTTACTCAGTCATGTGATCATTGCATGATAGCTAAGTTATCATTGCCTTATCAGCCACGTGATCAGTGTTAGATTGGCTGTGATCAGTGTATGAATATTAGGTGATCAATGTATGATTAGCCCCATGATCATGCATTGATAGCCACTTGATCAGTGCATGATCAGTCACGTGATCATGGCTTGGGAGTCATGTGATCAGTGCATGATAGCCTCGTGATTAGTGCATAATCAGTCCCGTGATCAGTGCATGATCAGCCACGTGATCAGTGCATGATAGCAGGTGATCAGTGCATGATCAGTCACGTGATCAGTGCATGGAATCACGTAATCAGTGTATGATCAGCCAAATGAATCAGTGCATGATCATGTTCGTGATTCAGTGCATGATCAGGCCAGTGAAGAGGCATGAAACAGTCACATGAATCAGTTTATGATACCAGGTTTATCACTGCATGATCAGCCACGTGATCAGTGTATAATCGACACGTGATGAGTGCATGCACAGTACCATGATCAGTGCATGATCAGGCA
>NW_020190486.1:0-35962 GCF_002263795.3 Bos taurus
CTAACAACTCTGATTTCTTTTAATCAAGTACCTAGAGATCTTTTTGTGTGTATTTGTGAACTGTATTATTTTACTTAAGTGAAATGAATATGTAGATCTAAATACAACATAGTGTAAAGTCCAGCCTTATAGTCTACATGGCAAGTCTTACAGTCTGAAAAGCAAGTCACTGTGTGATCTGTTTGTGAAGTAACATTGTAAGTATTGGGGAAAATATACAATCACTCTTGCTATTTTAACTGGGTTTGATAAGTATACATGATCAAGGAATAAATAACTACACTGACTTTGCTACAAAAAAGAAGAAAATATAAACCTTTAGTTCCTCAAAATAGATGATTTATCTCAAAGTAAAAGACTTTCACTTCGTATCTAATTTCAAGTGTAGAATAATCCTAAAATAATATTTGACAAAATATAGATCAGACTCATGTGATGGGAATATATATATTCTGCTGCTGTGCTTAGGTGTTTCTGACTCTGTGGCCACATGGAATTAGATACGAAGTGAAAGTCTTTTACTTTGAGATAAATCATCTATTTTGAGGAACTAAAGGATTTATATTTTCTTCTTTTTTGTAGCAAAGTCAGTGGTAGTTTATTTATTCCTTGATCATGTATACTTAATATCAAACCCAGTTAAAATAGCAAGAGTTTGTATATATTTTCCCCAATACTTACAATGTTACTTCACAAACAGATCACACAGTGACTTGCTTTTCAGACTGTAAGACTTGCCATGTAGACTATAAGGCTGGACTTTACACTATGTTGTATTTAGATCTACATATTCATTTCACTTAAGTAAAATAATCACAGTTCACAAATACACACAAAAAGATCTCTAGGTACTTGATTAAAAGAAATCTAGAGTTGTAGGATACGAGGCTAGGTATATAGCTCAGAAAGGAGTTTGCAGTATGTGATTGTTCTTATTTTCCTATAACTGCCTTTTTGTTTTTGTTTAGTCGCTGAATCATGTCCAGCTGTTTTGCATCCCCATGGGCTGTAGCCCACCAGATTCCTCTCTCCATGGGATTTCCCAGGCAAAAACACTGGAGTGGGTAGCCATTTCCTTCTCCAGAGGATCTTCCTGGCCCAAGGATTGAACCTGTGTCTCCTGCATTAGCAGGTGGATTCTTCAACTGTCTTTTACCTTTTAACATATTATTACCTTTTATACCTTGAGGCCAAGTATTTTGAGAGCGAAGTCTCCCCCAGGTTTAGCCTTCAATACAGGCAGGATCACTCTCCCTCCAGACTTTTCACTGTGTTTTTACTCTGTAAAAAGTTTTCTTTTCTTTTCTTTTTTTTTTTTTTAAACAAAGGGGATTATTAGTGAAAAGTGAAATCAAGGAAAACACATTGAGAGGAAAATAAAGAAGGAATCACTGAAGGCAAGCTGTTGTTGGAGGCTTGGCTTTTACACATTCTGACTGATTTTCCCATTAGCAGGAGAGAATCAGCAACAGAGGGAGTGATGAGAAGACAGTCACTGGCGTCAGACGAATGACCTTCAGATCATTAAGCTCCCTTCCCAGAACCTTTTATTGCACCAAACTCTTCTTATGGAATTTTTCATCTCCATGTTTCTAAGTGTGTAGATAAGCGGGTTGAGCATGGGGACAATAATTGTGTAGAAGAGCGTAAACACTTTATCTTCTGGTAATGTTGTGGCAGGTCTAATGTAAACAAAGATGACAGGTGTGAAAAAGAGGATCACGGACTGTGATGTGGGAACTACAGGTGGAAAGTGCTTTATGGTGGCTTTCTGCAGAATATGTGCACACATTATACAGAATCAAAGTGTAGGAGGCCATCAAAACCACAAAGAGCACCAGTCCCATCAAGCCAGAACTGGCAATGACAAAAAAGCCAATTTTGTGAGTATCAGTGCAGGCTAGTTTCAACAAAAGATATGCATCACGGAAATAGTGATCTATTTCACTGGGGCCACAGAAAGGTCAAACAATCGCAAGAAGAAAGAGACCAAGAGAATGAAGAAGTCCCCCTGCACACGACGCTATGAGAATTGAGTGACGTTTTTGCCTGTTCATGGTGATGGCGTCGTGGAGAGGTTTGCTGACGGCCACATAGCAGTCACAGGCCATCCCTGTGAGGGTGAAGACCTCAATCCCCCCTCAAAGAAGTGGGTGGTGAAAAGCTGTGTCATGCAGTTTTTATAGGAAATGGCCTTTTTCTCCATCAGTAAGTCAGTCATGAGTTTGGGTGTCACAGTGGAGGTGTAGAAGAGGTCTGAGAGTGCAAGGCAGTTAAGGAAGAAGTACATGGGCTGGGTGATTAGCTGACTGCATGTAATAGAAATCACAATGATCAAATTCCCCAACCAAATAGCCAGGTAACAGAATAAGAAAAATAAAAAGCAGAGGATCTGGACTTTCTTGTCCATAGAAAGTTCTAAGAGGATAAATTCAGTAACATTATTTCTATCTTCCATGATCTGATGTTCAAGAAAGTGATCTGAAATGACAAAACCAATGAAACGAATCATTGATGAGAAAATGGAAACCTAATATCTACTTTAAATGGCACCAATGCCTTTTAAAGACAAGTTATTTTGAGACCCACTGAAATCATTTTCATTTAATACGAGTCTTTGACTATCTAGTACTAATATTCTTCTATGAGCTAAGAATACAGTGATAAATTAGACAAAGTTCCAGTTTTTATATAATTTAAATTATTTTGTGAGGAAGCAAGGAATTATATTTATCAAGAGTTTTAAAAAAAGAGATAATCTTAATAGTGTTAAGTAGGGTGACATATAATGTGCCAATTTAGGATGTAAAATAGAGGTAACTATAGAATTTGCTTGATTAAGTGGTTTCTAATGAAATCACAAAATTGGTGTAGGGTGTGTGGGTGGGTTTTGCAGTGCTGGCACAGAGTCAATGTTAAATAAATATCAATTAAATAAAAATCTGGAAAGTGAACAATGTGCTATAATTTTGAAGGAATAATACAATAAATAATCATCCTTTAGTCAGGTAATTCATGATAAAACTGAAGAACAAATCATTTTTATGAGTGGACTCATAATCCTTTTTGACTTTTAAGTTAGTTAAGTTGCTCAGTAGTATCTGATTCTTTGCGACCCCGTGGACTGTAGACCACCAGGCTCCTCCATCCATGGGATTCTCCGGGCAAGAATACTGGAGTGGGTTGCCATTTCCTTCTCCAGGGGATCTTTCTGACTCAGGGATCAAACCCAGGTCTTCTGCATTGCAGGCAGATGCTTTAACCTCTGAGCCACCAGGGAAGCCCTTTTGACTTTTAAGAGGAAATAATTCCTTCATGTGAAATACTCCATGAAACTTTCATATTTCTTAAACAATATTTGAAGCATCTCTAGGTTAATATATTGACAACTATGCTTTTCCTGTTTGTCTATATTTCTCTTGCAAGATTATTTCCTCTTTCAAAATAAATTAACATTCAGAAGTTATTTGAGTTCCATCTTATCAGACTGTAATTATAGTTGCCTAGTTTGGAAATAATATACTGAGAAATGGGCTCCACTAATTCCAAATTAGTTCCCCTAAACACAATGCAATAAACAAGATGGAGCACTTCTTCCCGTAATTTCTTAGAGAATTCACCCACACAGTCTGCATGTGGAGTAGAGTTCCCTTTGGTCCACATCTTCTCTAGCATTTGTTATTGATAGACTTTGCAATGAGGACCATTCGGATTCGAGGAAGTGGTCCCTCCTTGTAATTTGCAGTTGAGTCGCTCCAATCATTAGTGTTATGGAGCAAGATGAACTTTTGGAAATGCAGATGTAATTCTATCACCTCCCTGCCACAACTGCTCTTGGATTTTCCCATCATATTGAATATATGATCACATCCCTTCATTGCTTCTTCCCGAGGTTTGTCTCTGATGTCTTTTCACTGGAATGCCCTCTGCACGCTTTGGCTTCCATCCCATAGGGCATTTTTCATTTCTAGAATGTCCTAAGTTTCCCTGGTCACATAGCCTTCCAAGATGCTATTTTCCCTGCGTGAAATTCTTCCTGCATCTTAACCCTGGTTTACGTAGGTTCAACCTATGGATCACAAATGAATTGTTACTCTGAAAAGCCTTTGCTGACACCCAGGTTTTGGTGAGGGAACAGGTCCCACAATAAGTTTTCAAAGGATCTGGCTGTGATGTATCATTAAATTCCTCTCAGTGAAAGCAGGAACTCTGTGTCTTCTTCTCTCCGCATTCTATTTCCAGAAATTTATTACACGCCTCTTAGCTCATCGTAGGTGCTCAGTATTTACTTAGTGTGTGAAAGACAGAAAAGCTCTTGGAGGCCTGAAGGTGTCACTTGGCTCGGCACTTTTGATCTCTTTGTATATTTGGCGATTGAATTCTTTCTTTCCTGGGTTGATGTGTACACTATACTCAAGGCAAAATATAAGGCATTAATACGTATCCATAAATATAGGTTCTTGCTTTCAAGGAACTCGTACAGCAGATTTCTACAAGTTAGGGCTTTTCAAATGCTCTAGAAGTATGTGAACGTTCAGTATGATTCATTTTCACTACAAAGAAAAATCGTTTGACTTCCATAGCAAAGGTGGAGACCTTCCAACGTTGAGTCCAATACTTATACCTTGACCATTTCAGGCAAGACTTGTGGTTCCTTCTGGAGGGTGTGTGGCACTTGCAGAAATGTGAAGATTTTCCAATGTGCTCAGACTTTGCTGTCATTTTAAATCATCAAGAAAGCTTCCAGGTCTCACAGCACACACAGTCAGTAGCCAACGGAGTGGATTCCAGGAATATGAGTTGTTAACCAGCATCACCGTTGATACTGTTGCTGTACACTCAATGCAGTGGGCAGGGCCTGGATTGTCCACTGGGTCTCATGTGGAAAGGAAAGAAGGGATTCCCCCACCCCCACACAGCCCCCCAACACCACCCGCTGTTCACAGCCTTGTGAATAGAAACGGTCCCCAAAACAAGAATCAGACAAACCAGAGAAGCCCAGATGGTAGGCCTTGAGATGAAGGAACTAAGCAGCTGGTTGAGATGGTACCAAGGGGAAAGGTTGCTCTTTTTGTCTGCCACTCTACTCCTTTCTTTCTGGACGCCTTAGGGGTTCGTCATGGAGATGTGAAATAAACTGCACAAAAGTCATATGTGTTGAATCAAGATTTTGCATTTAACCATCTCTCAAAAAGGAAGAGAGCTTCACCTGCACATGTTTCTTTCAAAAACGTCAACTGCTTTTCAATTCCGGGGTTTCTCTCTTGCCTTGTTCAAGTAGCCTTAATAGTAAAAATCAACGAAAACTACATAAAGATTCACAGATACCAACAAAGGACAGCTTCTGTTTCTGAAATCATCTTTCCATTTAGTAGAACACGAGATCTATTCTTTGTATTTTGCCTAGGGAATTAGCAATGTCCTGGTTCAGATGGCAAGGTAACCGCCCGCAGGAGACTGGGGTTTGATCCCTGGGTCGGGAAGATCCCGCCGGAGAAGGAAATGGCAACCCACTCCAGTATCCTCGCCTGGGAAATGCCACGGACAGAGGAGCCTGATGGGCCGCAGTCCATGGGTCGTATCAAAGTTGGGCTCAACCAAGCAACTACGAACAGAAGTATTTCCAAAGACCACACTCAAGTGTGTGTGTGTGTGTGTGTGTGTGTGTGTGTGTGTGTGTGTATCTCCTCTTGCCGTCTTGGAGTCTGTCTCGGAATCTTCATGTATTTCTGCCTCTGTATCTCCTGACAGCCAGCCGCCGGCCCGTTCGTCTGGCCCCGGCCTCTCCCAGGCGCTCTGGCTCTGGCTGAGGAGCTTGCGCAGGCCAGCTTGTCTCCCTTTGCGTGGGTGCGTGCGAGTGTCTGTGTGTCTGTCTGTGTGCCTGCCTGTGGCTGGTCTGCTCTCTCAGGAAGGTCGAGGGCTGGGCGTGGGGGCAAAGGGGGGCCTCGGTAGTGCGAAGGGGGCGGGGCTGAGGCGCTCCGGTCGACCACGCCTCCCTGGCTTCCGGTAGGTTTGGGCACCGGACAGGTGCCAGGCAAGTTGGGTGCTAAAGTTTCACTGCTCCTAGGCCTGCAGGAGGTTCAGAGGCCCCTGGGCCGCGGGGGTCGGGAGGCGGCGGCCCCGAAGACCGACACCTCCGGGGCCGCGTGGGCCTGAGCAGCGAATGGGATCGGGGGGAGGCCCCGCTCAGCGAGCGCGGCCGGGTCTGGAGTGGCCGCGGGTGGGAGGGCGCCGAGACCTCCGCACCCCTCAGCCCAGCCCCCAGGCCCCGCGCGCACGCACGCACGCACGCCCTCCCGGTCAATGGGGGGTCCTGGAAGCCCCTCGGGCCCCCGGGCCCGGCCAGGCGCTTGCTGCTCTGGTGTTGGCGGTGTTCGGGGGGGCGGGCCGGCGTCAGCAGGCTGGAGTCCGGTCGCGGGTCGTGCGGCTCAAGTACAGCACGCCCCGCGACGAGAGGTGCGGCCCGTTGGCCCGACCTGCAGGGCAGAGCGAAAGGGAGGCGAAGCGCAAGGCTCTTAGGGCGCCCCGAGCCAACCGCCTCCGGCTCCGGCCCTATCAGCCTGAAGGCGCCCGATCTCGTCTGATCTCGGAAGCTAAGCAGGGTCGGGCCTGGTTAGGATCTTGGATGGGAGACCACCTGGGAATCCCGGGTGCTCGAGGCTTTTTGCCTACCAGAAGAGGTCCTTTAGCCCCCGCCGCGCGTCCCGATTCTTGGATCCCCCCGCAGCCCCAGCCCCTCCCGGGCCGCGGGGAGCGGCTGGCCGGGGCCCCGACTCCCGCTGCAGACCTGGGTTGCCTCCGCGCGGCCCGCGAGCCCCTCCGCATTCGCATTCGGCTTCCAGGACACCCGACGACCGGCAGTCCCGTCTCCATCTGGGGCTCCTTTGGCTTGCCTCAGGCAATCCCGGGGCTTGCACGGACTCCAGCCAGAGCCCCAGCCCCCGCCCCACCCCCTGCCTCGCAGGCCATCGCGCATGCGCAAGTGCGCACGCACGCACAGATAGATGTGCCCAAACGGGGCATCTATCTTGTTCACTTATACCGTGGGTGTATCTATGCCTGGGAGTCGGACTGCTGAACCATAGGCTACTTCCACTTTTAGTTCCTTCGGGAACCTCCATAATCTTTTCCATACCGGCTCTACCCACGCCCATTCCTACTCACCGTGGAGGAGAGTTCCCTTTGCTCCACATCTTCTCCAGCACTGGTTATTGACAGACATCGCAGTGAGGCCCAATCGGACTCATGTGAAGTGGTCCCTCCTTGGAGTTTGGAGTTGAGCCTCTCCAATCATTAGTGATGTGGAGCAAGATGACCTTTTGGAAATGCAGATGCAATGCTGTCACCTCCCTGCTCCAACGGCTCTCGTATTTTCCCAGCATATTGAAGATACGACCACTTCCCTTCAGGCTTGCTCCTCACGTTCTTCTCTGATGTCTTTTGCCTGGAATGCCCTCTGCACTCTTTGGCTTCCATCCCATAGGGCATTTTTCGTTTCTTGAATGTCCTAAGTTTCCCTGGTCACATAGCCTTCCAAGATGCTATTTTCCCTGCCTGAAATTCTTCCTGCATCTCAACCCTGGTTTACCTAGGTTCAACCTATGGACCTCAACGAAATGGTGCCTCTGGAAAGCCTTCCCTGACACCCAGGTTTTGTGGTGAGGGAAGAGGCCCCTCTATAGGTTCTCAAAGGATCTGCCTGTGATGTATCATTAGAGTCGTCTCAGTGAAAGCAGGAACTCTGTGTCTTCTTCTCTCCGCCTTCTATTCCCTGAAACTTATTACATGCCTCCTAGCTCATCGTAGGTGCTCAGTATTTACTTAGTGTGTGAAAGACAGAAAAGCTCTTGGAAGCCTCAAGGGGTCACTTGGCTCGGCACTTTTGATCTCTGTGTCTATTTGGCGAGTCAATTCTTTCCTTTCCTGGGTTGATGTGTACACTATATTCGAGGCACAATCTAAGGCATGAAGACATATCCATACATAGAGGTTCTTGCTTTCAAGGAACTCGTACAGCAGATTTCTACAAGTTAGGGCTTTTCAAATGCTCTAGAAGCATGTGAACGTTCAGTATGCTCCATTTTCATTTCAAAGAAAGATCGTTTGACTTCCATAGCAAAGGTGGAGACCTTCCAACGTTGAGTCCAAGACTTATACCTTGACCATTTCAGGCAAGTCTTGTGGTTCCTTCTGGAGGTGTGTGGCTCTTGCAGAAATGTGAAGATCTTCCATCGTCCTCAGACTTTGGTGTCATTTGCAATCATCCAGAAAGCTTCCAGGTCCAGGTTCCAGACCACCACCACACACAGTCAGTAGCCAACGGAGTGGATTCCAGGAATACGCGTTGTTCACCCGCATTACCGTTGATATTGTTGCTGCACACTCAATGCAGTGGGCAGGGCCTGGATTGTCCACTGGGTCTCATGTGGAATGGAAAGAAGGGCTCCCCACCCCCACACACACCCCCACCCCCACTGTTGACAGCCTTGTGACGAGAAACGGTCCCCGAAACAAGAATCAGACAAACCAGAGAAGCCCAGATGATAGTCCTTGAGATGAAGGAACTAAGCAGCTGGTTGAGATGGCACCAAGGGGAAAGGTTGCTCTTTTTGTCTGCCCCTCTACTCCTTTCTTCCTGGACGCCTTAGGGTTTCGTCATGGAGATTTGAAAGAAAGTGCACAAAAGTCATATGTGTTGAATCAAGATTTTGCATTTAACCATCTCTCAAAAAGGAAGAGAGCTTCACCTGCACATGTTTCTTTCAAAACCGTCATTGCTTTTCAATTCTGGGGTTTCTCTCTTGCCTTGTTCACTTAGCCTTAATAGTAAAAATCAACGAAAACTACATAAAGATTCACAGATACCAACAAAGGACAGCTTCTGTTTCTGAAATCATCTTTCCATTTAGTAGAACACGAGCTCTATTCTTTGTATTTTGCCTAGGGAATTAGCAATGTCCTGGTTCAGATGGCAAGGTATCCGCCGCAGGAGACTGGGGTTCGATCCCTGGGTCGGGAAGATCCCCCCGGAGAAGGAAATGGCAACCCACTCCAGTATCCTCGCCTGGGAAATGCCACGGACAGAGGAGCCTGATGGGCCGCAGTCCATGGGTCGTATCAAAGTTGGGCTCAACCCAGCAACTACGAACAGAAGTATTTCCAAAGACCACACTCAAGTGTGTGTGTGTGTGTGTGTGTGTGTGTGTGTGTGTATCTCCTCTTGCCGTCTTGGAGTCTGTCTCGGAATCTTCATGTATTTCTGCCTCTGTATCTCCTGACAGCCAGCCGCCGGCCCGTTCGTCTGGCCCCGGCCTCTCCCAGGCGCTCTGGCTCTGGCTGAGGAGCTTGCGCAGGCCAGCTGTCTCCCTTGGCGTGGGTGCGTGCGAGTGTCTGTGTGTCTGTCTGTGTGCCTGCCTGTGGCTCGTCTGCTCTCTCAGGAAGGTCGAGGGCTTGGCGTGGGGGCAAAGGGGGGGCCTCGGTAGTGCGAAGGGGAGGGGCTGAGGCGCTCCGGTCGACCGCGCCTCCCTGGCTTCTGGTGGGTTTGGGCACCGGACAGGTGCCGGGCAAGTTGGGCGCTCAAGTTTCGCTGCGCCTAGGCCCGCAGGAGGTTCAGAGGCCCCTGGGCCGCGGGGGTTGGGAGGCGGCGGGCGCCGAAGACCGACACCTCCGGGGCCGCGCGGGCCTGAGCAGCGAATGGGATCGGGGGAGGCCCCGCTCAGCGAGCGCGGCCGGGTCTGGAGTGGCCGCGGGTGGGAGGGCGCCGAGACCTCCGCACCCCTCAGCCCAGCCCCCAGGCCCCGCGCGCACGCACGCACGCACGCCCTCCCGGTCAATGGGGGGTCCTGGAAGCCCCTCGGGCCCCCGGGCCCGGCCAGGCGCTTGCTGCTCTGGTGTTGGCGGTGTTCGGGGGGGCGGGCCGGCGTCAGCAGGCTGGAGTCCGGTCGCGGGTCGTGCGGCTCAAGTACAGCACGCCCCGCGACGAGAGGTGCGGCCCGTTGGCCCGACCTGCAGGGCAGAGCGAAAGGGAGGCGAAGCGCAAGGCTCTTAGGGCGCCCCGAGCCAACCGCCTCCGGCTCCGGCCCTATCAGCCTGAAGGCGCCCGATCTCGTCTGATCTCGGAAGCTAAGCAGGGTCGGGCCTGGTTAGGATCTTGGATGGGAGACCACCTGGGAATCCCGGGTGCTCGAGGCTTTTTGCCTACCAGAAGAGGTCCTTTAGCCCCCGCCGCGCGTCCCGATTCTTGGATCCCCCCCGCAGCCCCAGCCCCTCCCGGGCCGCGGGGAGCGGCTGGCCGGGGCCCCGACTCCCGCTGCAGACCTGGGTTGCCTCCGCGCGGCCCGCGAGCCCCTCCGCATTCGCATTCGGCTTCCAGGACACCCGACGACCGGCAGTCCCGTCTCCATCTGGGGCTCCTTTGGCTTGCCTCAGGCAATCCCGGGGCTTGCACGGACTCCAGCCAGAGCCCCAGCCCCCGCCCCACCCCCTGCCTCGCAGGCCATCGCGCATGCGCATGTGCGCACGCACGCACAGATAGATGTGCCCAAACGGGGCATCTATCTTGTTCACTTATACCGTGGGTGTATCTATGCCTGGGAGTCGGACTGCTGAACCATAGGCTACTTCCACTTTTAGTTCCTTCGGGAACCTCCATAATCTTTTCCATACCGGCTCTACCCACGCCCATTCCTACTCACCGTGGAGGAGAGTTCCCTTTGCTCCACATCTTCTCCAGCACTGGTTATTGACAGACATCGCAGTGAGGCCCAATCGGACTCATGTGAAGTGGTCCCTCCTTGGAGTTTGGAGTTGAGCCTCTCCAATCATTAGTGATGTGGAGCAAGATGACCTTTTGGAAATGCAGATGCAATGCTGTCACCTCCCTGCTCCAACGGCTCTCGTATTTTCCCAGCATATTGAAGATACGACCACTTCCCTTCAGGCTTGCTCCTCACGTTCTTCTCTGATGTCTTTTGCCTGGAATGCCCTCTGCACTCTTTGGCTTCCATCCCATAGGGCATTTTTCGTTTCTTGAATGTCCTAAGTTTCCCTGGTCACATAGCCTTCCAAGATGCTATTTTCCCTGCCTGAAATTCTTCCTGCATCTCAACCCTGGTTTACCTAGGTTCAACCTATGGACCTCAACGAAATGGTGCCTCTGGAAAGCCTTCCCTGACACCCAGGTTTTGTGGTGAGGGAAGAGGCCCCTCTATAGGTTCTCAAAGGATCTGCCTGTCATGTATCATTAGAGTCGTCTCAGTGAAAGCAGGAACTCTGTGTCTTCTTCTCTCCGCCTTCTATTCCCTGAAACTTATTACATGCCTCCTAGCTCATCGTAGGTGCTCAGTATTTACTTAGTGTGTGAAAGACAGAAAAGCTCTTGGAAGCCTCAAGGGGTCACTTGGCTCGGCACTTTTGATCTCTGTGTATATTTGGCGAGTCAATTCTTTCCTTTCCTGGGTTGATGTGTACACTATATTCGAGGCACAATCTAAGGCATGAAGACATATCCATACATAGAGGTTCTTGCTTTCAAGGAACTCGTACAGCAGATTTCTACAAGTTAGGGCTTTTCAAATGCTCTAGAAGCATGTGAACGTTCAGTATGCTCCATTTTCATTTCAAAGAAAGATCGTTTGACTTCCATAGCAAAGGTGGAGACCTTCCAACGTTGAGTCCAAGACTTATACCTTGACCATTTCAGGCAAGTCTTGTGGTTCCTTCTGGAGGTGTGTGGCTCTTGCAGAAATGTGAAGATCTTCCATCGTCCTCAGACTTTGGTGTCATTTGCAATCATCCAGAAAGCTTCCAGGTCTAGGTTCCAGACCACCACCACACACAGTCAGTAGCCAACGGAGTGGATTCCAGGAATACGTGTTGTTCACCCGCATTACCGTTGATATTGTTGCTGCACACTCAATGCAGTGGGCAGGGCCTGGATTGTCCACTGGGTCTCATGTGGAATGGAAAGAAGGGCTCCCCCCCCCACACACACCCCCACCCCCACTGTTGACAGCCTTGTGACGAGAAACGGTCCCCGAAACAAGAATCAGACAAACCAGAGAAGCCCAGATGATAGTCCTTGAGATGAAGGAACTAAGCAGCTGGTTGAGATGGCACCAAGGGGAAAGGTTGCTCTTTTTGTCTGCCCCTCTACTCCTTTCTTCCTGGACGCCTTAGGGGTTCGTCATGGAGATTTGAAAGAAAGTGCACAAAAGTCATATGTGTTGAATCAAGATTTTGCATTTAACCATCTCTCAAAAAGGAAGAGAGCTTCACCTGCACATGTTTCTTTCAAAACCGTCCATTGCTTTTCAATTCTGGGGTTTCTCTCTTGCCTTGTTCACTTAGCCTTAACAGTAAAAATCAACGAAAACTACATAAAGATTCACAGATACCAACAAAGGACAGCTTCTGTTTCTGAAATCATCTTTCCATTTAGTAGAACACGAGCTCTATTCTTTGTATTTTGCCTAGGGAATTAGCAATGTCCTGGTTCAGATGGCAAGGCATCCGCCGCAGGAGACTGGGGTTTGATCCCTGGGTCGGGAAGATCCCCCGGAGAAGGAAATGGCAACCCACTCCAGTATCCTCGCCTGGGAAATGCCACGGACAGAGGAGCCTGATGGGCCGCAGTCCATGGGTCGTATCAAAGTTGGGCTCAACCCAGCAACTACGAACACAAGTATTTCCAAAGACCACACTCAAGTGTGTGTGTGTGTGTGTGTGTGTGTGTGTGTGTGTGTGTATCTCCTCTTGCCGTCTTGGAGTCTGTCTCGGAATCTTCATGTATTTCTGCCTCTGTATCTCCTGACAGCCAGCCGCCGGCCCGTTCGTCTGGCCCCGGCCTCTCCCAGGCGCTCTGGCTCTGGCTGAGGAGCTTGCGCAGGCCAGCTGTCTCCCTTGGCGTGGGTGCGTGCGAGTGTCTGTGTGTCTGTCTGTGTGCCTGCCTGTGGCTCGTCTGCTCTCTCAGGAAGGTCGAGGGCTTGGCGTGGGGCAAAGGGGGGGCCTCGGTAGTGCGAAGGGGAGGGGCTGAGGCGCTCCGGTCGACCGCGCCTCCCTGGCTTCTGCTGGGTTTGGGCACCGGACAGGTGCCGGGCAAGTTGGGCGCTCAAGTTTCGCTGCGCCTAGGCCCGCAGGAGGTTCAGAGGCCCCTGGGCCGCGGGGGTTGGGAGGCGGCGGGCGCCGAAGACCGACACCTCCGGGGCCGCGCGGGCCTGAGCAGCGAATGGGATCGGGGGGAGGCCCCGCTCAGCGAGCGCGGCCGGGTCTGGAGTGGCCGCGGGTGGGAGGGCGCCGAGACCTCCGCACCCCTCAGCCCAGCCCCCAGGCCCCGCGCGCACGCACGCACGCACGCCCTCCCGGTCAATGGGGGTCCTGGAAGCCCCTCGGGCCCCCGGGCCCGGCCAGGCGCTTGCTGGTCTGGTGTTGGCGGTGTTCGGGGGGCGGGCCGGCGTCAGCAGGCTGGAGTCCGGTCGCGGGTCGTGCGGCTCAAGTACAGCACGCCCCGCGACGAGAGGTGCGGCCCGTTGGCCCGACCTGCAGGGCAGAGCGAAAGGGAGGCGAAGCGCAAGGCTCTTAGGGCGCCCCGAGCCAACCGCCTCCGGCTCCGGCCCTATCAGCCTGAAGGCGCCCGATCTCGTCTGATCTCGGAAGCTAAGCAGGGTCGGGCCTGGTTAGGATCTTGGATGGGAGACCACCTGGGAATCCCGGGTGCTCGAGGCTTTTTGCCTACCAGAAGAGGTCCTTTAGCCCCCGCCGCGCGTCCCGATTCTTGGATCCCCCCCGCAGCCCCAGCCCCTCCCGGGCCGCGGGGAGCGGCTGGCCGGGGCCCCGACTCCCGCTGCAGACCTGGGTTGCCTCCGCGCGGCCCGCGAGCCCCTCCGCATTCGCATTCGGCTTCCAGGACACCCGACGACCGGCAGTCCCGTCTCCATCTGGGGCTCCTTTGGCTTGCCTCAGGCAATCCCGGGGCTTGCACGGACTCCAGCCAGAGCCCCAGCCCCCGCCCCACCCCCTGCCTCGCAGGCCATCGCGCATGCGCATGTGCGCGCGCACGCACAGATAGATGTGCCCAAACGGGGCATCTATCTTGTTCACTTATACTGTGGGTGGATCTATGCCTGGGAGTCGGACTGCTGAACCATAGGCTACTTCCACTTTTAGTTCCTTCGGGAACCTCCATAATCTTTTCCATACCGGCTCTACCCACGCCCATTCCTACTCACCGTGGAGGAGAGTTCCCTTTGCTCCACATCTTCTCCAGCATTGGTTATTGACAGACATCGCAGTGAGGCCCAATCGGACTCATGTGAAGTGGTCCCTCCTTGGAGTTTGGAGTTGAGCCTCTCCAATCATTAGTGATGTGGAGCAAGATGACCTTTTGGAAATGCAGATGCAATGCTGTCACCTCCCTGCTCCAACGGCTCTCGTATTTTCCCAGCATATTGAAGATACGACCACTTCCCTTCAGGCTTGCTCCTCACGTTCTTCTCTGATGTCTTTTGCCTGGAATGCCCTCTGCACTCTTTGGCTTCCATCCCATAGGGCATTTTTCGTTTCTTGAATGTCCTAAGTTTCCCTGGTCACATAGCCTTCCAAGATGCTATTTTCCCTGCCTGAAATTCTTCCTGCATCTCAACCCTGGTTTACCTAGGTTCAACCTATGGACCTCAACGAAATGGTGCCTCTGGAAAGCCTTCCCTGACACCCAGGTTTTGTGGTGAGGGAAGAGGCCCCTCTATAGGTTCTCAAAGGATCTGCCTGTGATGTATCATTAGAGTCGTCTCAGTGAAAGCAGGAACTCTGTGTCTTCTTCTCTCCGCCTTCTATTCCCTGAAACTTATTACATGCCTCCTAGCTCATCGTAGGTGCTCAGTATTTACTTAGTGTGTGAAAGACAGAAAAGCTCTTGGAAGCCTCAAGGGGTCACTTGGCTCGGCACTTTTGATCTCTGTGTCTATTTGGCGAGTCAATTCTTTCCTTTCCTGGGTTGATGTGTACACTATATTCGAGGCACAATCTAAGGCATGAAGACATATCCATACATAGAGGTTCTTGCTTTCAAGGAACTCGTACAGCAGATTTCTACAAGTTAGGGCTTTTCAAATGCTCTAGAAGCATGTGAACGTTCAGTATGCTCCATTTTCATTTCAAAGAAAGATCGTTTGACTTCCATAGCAAAGGTGGAGACCTTCCAACGTTGAGTCCAAGACTTATACCTTGACCATTTCAGGCAAGTCTTGTGGTTCCTTCTGGAGGTGTGTGGCTCTTGCAGAAATGTGAAGATCTTCCATCGTCCTCAGACTTTGGTGTCATTTGCAATCATCCAGAAAGCTTCCAGGTCTAGGTTCCAGACCACCACCACACACAGTCAGTAGCCAACGGAGTGGATTCCAGGAATACGTTGTTCACCCGCATTACCGTTGATATTGTTGCTGCACACTCAATGCAGTGGGCAGGGCCTGGATTGTCCACTGGGTCTCATGTGGAATGGAAAGAAGGGCTCCCCCCCCACACACACACCCCACCCCCACTGTTGACAGCCTTGTGACGAGAAACGGTCCCCGAAACAAGAATCAGACAAACCAGAGAAGCCCAGATGATAGTCCTTGAGATGAAGGAACTAAGCAGCTGGTTGAGATGGCACCAAGGGGAAAGGTTGCTCTTTTTGTCTGCCCCTCTACTCCTTTCTTCCTGGACGCCTTAGGGTTTCGTCATGGAGATTTGAAAGAAAGTGCACAAAAGTCATATGTGTTGAATCAAGATTTTGCATTTAACCATCTCTCAAAAAGGAAGAGAGCTTCACCTGCACATGTTTCTTTCAAAACCGTCCATTGCTTTTCAATTCTGGGGTTTCTCTCTTGCCTTGTTCAGTTAGCCTTAATAGTAAAAATCAACGAAAACTACATAAAGATTCACAGATACCAACAAAGGACAGCTTCTGTTTCTGAAATCATCTTTCCATTTAGTAGAACACGAGCTCTATTCTTTGTATTTTGCCTAGGGAATTAGCAATGTCCTGGTTCAGATGGCAAGGCATCCGCGCGCAGGAGACTGGGGTTTGATCCCTGGGTCGGGAAGATCCCCCGGAGAAGGAAATGGCAACCCACTCCAGTATCCTCGCCTGGGAAATGCCACGGACAGAGGAGCCTGATGGGCCGCAGTCCATGGGTCGTATCAAAGTTGGGCTCAACCCAGCAACTACGAACACAAGTATTTCCAAAGACCACACTCAAGTGTGTGTGTGTGTGTGTGTGTGTGTGTGTGTGTGTGTGTGTATCTCCTCTTGCCGTCTTGGAGTCTGTCTCGGAATCTTCATGTATTTCTGCCTCTGTATCTCCTGACAGCCAGCCGCCGGCCCGTTCGTCTGGCCCCGGCCTCTCCCAGGCGCTCTGGCTCTGGCTGAGGAGCTTGCGCAGGCCAGCTGTCTCCCTTGGCGTGGGTGCGTGCGAGTGTCTGTGTGTCTGTCTGTGTGCCTGCCTGTGGCTCGTCTGCTCTCTCAGGAAGGTCGAGGGCTTGGCGTGGGGGCAAAGGGGGGGCCTCGGTAGTGCGAAGGGGAGGGGCTGAGGCGCTCCGGTCGACCGCGCCTCCCTGGCTTCTGGTGGGTTTGGGCACCGGACAGGTGCCGGGCAAGTTGGGCGCTCAAGTTTCGCTGCGCCTAGGCCCGCAGGAGGTTCAGAGGCCCCTGGGCCGCGGGGGTTGGGAGGCGGCGGGCGCCGAAGACCGACACCTCCGGGGCCGCGCGGGCCTGAGCAGCGAATGGGATCGGGGGGAGGCCCCGCTCAGCGAGCGCGGCCGGGTCTGGAGTGGCCGCGGGTGGGAGGGCGCCGAGACCTCCGCACCCCTCAGCCCAGCCCCCAGGCCCCGCGCGCACGCACGCACGCACGCCCTCCCGGTCAATGGGGGGTCCTGGAAGCCCCTCGGGCCCCCGGGCCCGGCCAGGCGCTTGCTGGTCTGGTGTTGGCGGTGTTCGGGGGGGCGGGCCGGCGTCAGCAGGCTGGAGTCCGGTCGCGGGTCGTGCGGCTCAAGTACAGCACGCCCCGCGACGAGAGGTGCGGCCCGTTGGCCCGACCTGCAGGGCAGAGCGAAAGGGAGGCGAAGCGCAAGGCTCTTAGGGCGCCCCGCGCCAACCGCCTCCGGCTCCGGCCCTATCAGCCTGAAGGCGCCCGATCTCGTCTGATCTCGGAAGCTAAGCAGGGTCGGGCCTGGTTAGGATCTTGGATGGGAGACCACCTGGGAATCCCGGGTGCTCGAGGCTTTTTGCCTACCAGAAGAGGTCCTTTAGCCCCCGCCGCGCGTCCCGATTCTTGGATCCCCCCCGCAGCCCCAGCCCCTCCCGGGCCGCGGGGAGCGGCTGGCCGGGGCCCCGACTCCCGCTGCAGACCTGGGTTGCCTCCGCGCGGCCCGCGAGCCCCTCCGCATTCGCATTCGGCTTCCAGGACACCCGACGACCGGCAGTCCCGTCTCCATCTGGGGCTCCTTTGGCTTGCCTCAGGCAATCCCGGGGCTTGCACCGACTCAAGCCAGATCCCCAGCACCCCCCCCACCCCTGCCTCGCAGGCCATCGCGCATGCCCATGTGCGCACGCACGCACAGATAGATGTGCCCAAACGGGGCATCTATCTTGTTCACTTATACTGTGGGTGGATCTATGCCTGGGAGTCGGACTGCTGAACCATACGCTACTTCCACTTTTAGTTCCTTCGGGAACCTCCATAATCTTTTCCATACCGGCTCTACCCACGCCCATTCCTACTCACCGTGGAGGAGAGTTCCCTTTGCTCCACATCTTCTCCAGCATTGGTTATTGACAGACATCGCAGTGAGGCCCAATCGGACTCATGTGAAGTGGTCCCTCCTTGGAGTTTGGAGTTGAGCCTCTCCAATCATTAGTGATGTGGAGCAAGATGACCTTTTGGAAATGCAGATGCAATGCTGTCACCTCCCTGCTCCAACGGCTCTCGTATTTTCCCAGCATATTGAAGATACGACCACTTCCCTTCAGGCTTGCTCCTCACGTTCTTCTCTGATGTCTTTTGCCTGGAATGCCCTCTGCACTCTTTGGCTTCCATCCCATAGGGCATTTTTCGTTTCTTGAATGTCCTAAGTTTCCCTGGTCACATAGCCTTCCAAGATGCTATTTTCCCTGCCTGAAATTCTTCCTGCATCTCAACCCTGGTTTACCTAGGTTCAACCTATGGACCTCAACGAAATGGTGCCTCTGGAAAGCCTTCCCTGACACCCAGGTTTTGTGGTGAGGGAAGAGGCCCCTCTATAGGTTCTCAAAGGATCTGCCTGTCATGTATCATTAGAGTCGTCTCAGTGAAAGCAGGAACTCTGTGTCTTCTTCTCTCCGCCTTCTATTCCCTGAAACTTATTACATGCCTCCTAGCTCATCGTAGGTGCTCAGTATTTACTTAGTGTGTGAAAGACAGAAAAGCTCTTGGAAGCCTCAAGGGGTCACTTGGCTCGGCACTTTTGATCTCTGTGTCTATTTGGCGAGTCAATTCTTTCCTTTCCTGGGTTGATGTGTACACTATATTCGAGGCACAATCTAAGGCATGAAGACATATCCATACATAGAGGTTCTTGCTTTCAAGGAACTCGTACAGCAGATTTCTACAAGTTAGGGCTTTTCAAATGCTCTAGAAGCATGGGAACGTTCAGTATGCTCCATTTTCATTTCAAAGAAAGATCGTTTGACTTCCATAGCAAAGGTGGAGACCTTCCAACGTTGAGTCCAAGACTTATACCTTGACCATTTCAGGCAAGTCTTGTGGTTCCTTCTGGAGGTGTGTGGCTCTTGCAGAAATGTGAAGATCTTCCATCGTCCTCAGACTTTGGTGTCATTTGCAATCATCCAGAAAGCTTCCAGGTCTAGGTTCCAGACCACCACCACACACAGTCAGTAGCCAACGGAGTGGATTCCAGGAATACGCATTGTTCACCGGCATTACCGTTGATATTGTTGCTGCACACTCAATGCAGTGGGCAGGGCCTGGATTGTCCACTGGGTCTCATGTGGAATGGAAAGAAGGGCTCCCCCCCCACACACACACACCCACCCCCACTGTTGACAGCCTTGTGACGAGAAACGGTCCCCGAAACAAGAATCAGACAAACCAGAGAAGCCCAGATGATAGTCCTTGAGATGAAGGAACTAAGCAGCTGGTTGCGATGGCACCAAGGGGAAAGGTTGCTCTTTTTGTCTGCCCCTCTACTCCTTTCTTCCTGGACGCCTTAGGGTTTCGTCATGGAGATTTGAAAGAAAGTGCACAAAAGTCATATGTGTTGAATCAAGATTTTGCATTTAAGCATCTCTCAAAAAGGAAGAGAGCTTCACCTGCACATGTTTCTTTCAAAACCGTCCATTGCTTTTCAATTCTGGGGTTTCTCTCTTGCCTTGTTCAGTTAGCCTTAATAGTAAAAATCAACGAAAACTACATAAAGATTCACAGATACCAAAAAGGACAGCTTCTGTTTCTGAAATCATCTTTCCATTTAGTAGAACACGAGCTCTATTCTTTGTATTTTGCCTAGGGAATTAGCAATGTCCTGGTTCAGATGGCAAGGCATCCGCGCGCAGGAGACTGGGGTTCGATCCCTGGGTCGGGAAGATCCCCCGGAGAAGGAAATGGCAACCCACTCCAGTATCCTCGCCTGGGAAATGCCACGGACAGAGGAGCCTGATGGGCCGCAGTCCATGGGTCGTATCAAAGTTGGGCTCAACCCAGCAACTACGAACACAAGTATTTCCAAAGACCACACTCAAGTGTGTGTGTGTGTGTGTGTGTGTGTGTGTGTGTGTGTGTATCTCCTCTTGCCGTCTTGGAGTCTGTCTCGGAATCTTCATGTATTTCTGCCTCTGTATCTCCTGACAGCCAGCCGCCGGCCCGTTCGTCTGGCCCCGGCCTCTCCCAGGCGCTCTGGCTCTGGCTGAGGAGCTTGCGCAGGCCAGCTGTCTCCCTTGGCGTGGGTGCGTGCGAGTGTCTGTGTGTCTGTCTGTGTGCCTGCCTGTGGCTCGTCTGCTCTCTCAGGAAGGTCGAGGGCTTGGCGTGGGGGCAAAGGGGGGGCCTCGGTAGTGCGAAGGGGAGGGGCTGAGGCGCTCCGGTCGACCGCGCCTCCCTGGCTTCTGGTGGGTTTGGGCACCGGACAGGTGCCGGGCAAGTTGGGCGCTCAAGTTTCGCTGCGCCTAGGCCCGCAGGAGGTTCAGAGGCCCCTGGGCCGCGGGGGTTGGGAGGCGGCGGGCGCCGAAGACCGACACCTCCGGGGCCGCGCGGGCCTGAGCAGCGAATGGGATCGGGGGGAGGCCCCGCTCAGCGAGCGCGGCCGGGTCTGGAGTGGCCGCGGGTGGGAGGGCGCCGAGACCTCCGCACCCCTCAGCCCAGCCCCAGGCCCCGCGCGCACGCACGCACGCACGCCCTCCCGGTCAATGGGGGGTCCTGGAAGCCCCTCGGGCCCCCGGGCCCGGCCAGGCGCTTGCTGGTCTGGTGTTGGCGGTGTTCGGGGGGGCGGGCCGGCGTCAGCAGGCTGGAGTCCGGTCGCGGGTCGTGCGGCTCAAGTACAGCACGCCCCGCGACGAGAGGTGCGGCCCGTTGGCCCGACCTGCAGGGCAGAGCGAAAGGGAGGCGAAGCGCAAGGCTCTTAGGGCGCCCCGCGCCAACCGCCTCCGGCTCCGGCCCTATCAGCCTGAAGGCGCCCGATCTCGTCTGATCTCGGAAGCTAAGCAGGGTCGGGCCTGGTTAGGATCTTGGATGGGAGACCACCTGGGAATCCCGGGTGCTCGAGGCTTTTTGCCTACCAGAAGAGGTCCTTTAGCCCCCGCCGCGCGTCCCGATTCTTGGATCCCCCCCGCAGCCCCAGCCCCTCCCGGGCCGCGGGGAGCGGCTGGCCGGGGCCCCGACTCCCGCTGCAGACCTGGGTTGCCTCCGCGCGGCCCGCGAGCCCCTCCGCATTCGCATTCGGCTTCCAGGACACCCGACGACCGGCAGTCCCGTCTCCATCTGGGGCTCCTTTGGCTTGCCTCAGGCAATCCCGGGGCTTGCACCGACTCAAGCCAGATCCCCAGCACCCCCCCCACCCCCTGCCTCGCAGGCCATCGCGCATGCGCATGTGCGCACGCACGCACAGATAGATGTGCCCAAACGGGGCATCTATCTTGTTCACTTATACTGTGGGTGGATCTATGCCTGGGAGTCGGACTGCTGAACCATACGCTACTTCCACTTTTAGTTCCTTCGGGAACCTCCATAATCTTTTCCATACCGGCTCTACCCACGCCCATTCCTACTCACCGTGGAGGAGAGTTCCCTTTGCTCCACATCTTCTCCAGCATTGGTTATTGACAGACATCGCAGTGAGGCCCAATCGGACTCATGTGAAGTGGTCCCTCCTTGGAGTTTGGAGTTGAGCCTCTCCAATCATTAGTGATGTGGAGCAAGATGACCTTTTGGAAATGCAGATGCAATGCTGTCACCTCCCTGCTCCAACGGCTCTCGTATTTTCCCAGCATATTGAAGATACGACCACTTCCCTTCAGGCTTGCTCCTCACGTTCTTCTCTGATGTCTTTTGCCTGGAATGCCCTCTGCACTCTTTGGCTTCCATCCCATAGGGCATTTTTCGTTTCTTGAATGTCCTAAGTTTCCCTGGTCACATAGCCTTCCAAGATGCTATTTTCCCTGCCTGAAATTCTTCCTGCATCTCAACCCTGGTTTACCTAGGTTCAACCTATGGACCTCAACGAAATGGTGCCTCTGGAAAGCCTTCCCTGACACCCAGGTTTTGTGGTGAGGGAAGAGGCCCCTCTATAGGTTCTCAAAGGATCTGCCTGTCATGTATCATTAGAGTCGTCTCAGTGAAAGCAGGAACTCTGTGTCTTCTTCTCTCCGCCTTCTATTCCCTGAAACTTATTACATGCCTCCTAGCTCATCGTAGGTGCTCAGTATTTACTTAGTGTGTGAAAGACAGAAAAGCTCTTGGAAGCCTCAAGGGGTCACTTGGCTCGGCACTTTTGATCTCTGTGTCTATTTGGCGATTCAATTCTTTCCTTTCCTGGGTTGATGTGTACACTATATTCGAGGCACAATCTAAGGCATGAAGACATATCCATACATAGAGGTTCTTGCTTTCAAGGAACTCGTACAGCAGATTTCTACAAGTTAGGGCTTTTCAAATGCTCTAGAAGCATGGGAACGTTCAGTATGCTCCATTTTCATTTCAAAGAAAGATCGTTTGACTTCCATAGCAAAGGTGGAGACCTTCCAACGTTGAGTCCAAGACTTATACCTTGACCATTTCAGGCAAGTCTTGTGGTTCCTTCTGGAGGTGTGTGGCTCTTGCAGAAATGTGAAGATCTTCCATCGTCCTCAGACTTTGGTGTCATTTGCAATCATCCAGAAAGCTTCCAGGTCTAGGTTCCAGACCACCACCACACACAGTCAGTAGCCAACGGAGTGGATTCCAGGAATACGCATTGTTCACCGGCATTACCGTTGATATTGTTGCTGCACACTCAATGCAGTGGGCAGGGCCTGGATTGTCCACTGGGTCTCATGTGGAATGGAAAGAAGGGCTCCCCCCCCCACACACACACCCCACCCCCACTGTTGACAGCCTTGTGACGAGAAACGGTCCCCGAAACAAGAATCAGACAAACCAGAGAAGCCCAGATGATAGTCCTTGAGATGAAGGAACTAAGCAGCTGGTTGCGATGGCACCAAGGGGAAAGGTTGCTCTTTTTGTCTGCCCCTCTACTCCTTTCTTCCTGGACACCTTAGGGTTTCGTCATGGAGATTTGAAAGAAAGTGCACAAAAGTCATATGTGTTGAATCAAGATTTTGCATTTAAGCATCTCTCAAAAAGGAAGAGAGCTTCACCTGCACATGTTTCTTTCAAAACCGTCCATTGCTTTTCAATTCTGGGGTTTCTCTCTTGCCTTGTTCACTTAGCCTTAATAGTAAAAATCAACGAAAACTACATAAAGATTCACAGATACCAAAAAGGACAGCTTCTGTTTCTGAAATCATCTTTCCATTTAGTAGAACACGAGCTCTATTCTTTGTATTTTGCCTAGGGAATTAGCAATGTCCTGGTTCAGATGGCAAGGTATCCGCGCGCAGGAGACTGGGGTTTGATCCCTGGGTCCGGAAGATCCCGCCGGAGAAGGAAATGGCAACCCACTCCAGTATCCTCGCCTGGGAAATGCCACGGACAGAGGAGCCTGATGGGCCGCAGTCCATGGGTCGTATCAAAGTTGGGCTCAACCCAGCAACTACGAACACAAGTATTTCCAAAGACCACACTCAAGTGTGTGTGTGTGTGTGTGTGTGTGTGTGTGTGTGTGTATCTCCTCTTGCCGTCTTGGAGTCTGTCTCGGAATCTTCATGTATTTCTGCCTCTGTATCTCCTGACAGCCAGCCGCCGGCCCGTTCGTCTGGCCCCGGCCTCTCCCAGGCGCTCTGGCTCTGGCTGAGGAGCTTGCGCAGGCCAGCTGTCTCCCTTGGCGTGGGTGCGTGCGAGTGTCTGTGTGTCTGTCTGTGTGCCTGCCTGTGGCTCGTCTGCTCTCTCAGGAAGGTCGAGGGCTTGGCGTGGGGGCAAAGGGGGGGCCTCGGTAGTGCGAAGGGGAGGGGCTGAGGCGCTCCGGTCGACCGCGCCTCCCTGGCTTCTGGTGGGTTTGGGCACCGGACAGGTGCCGGGCAAGTTGGGCGCTCAAGTTTCGCTGCGCCTAGGCCCGCAGGAGGTTCAGAGGCCCCTGGGCCGCGGGGGTTGGGAGGCGGCGGGCGCCGAAGACCGACACCTCCGGGGCCGCGCGGGCCTGAGCAGCGAATGGGATCGGGGGGAGGCCCCGCTCAGCGAGCGCGGCCGGGTCTGGAGTGGCCGCGGGTGGGAGGGCGCCGAGACCTCCGCACCCCTCAGCCCAGCCCCAGGCCCCGCGCGCACGCACGCACGCACGCCCTCCCGGTCAATGGGGGGTCCTGGAAGCCCCTCGGGCCCCCGGGCCCGGCCAGGCGCTTGCTGGTCTGGTGTTGGCGGTGTTCGGGGGGGCGGGCCGGCGTCAGCAGGCTGGAGTCCGGTCGCGGGTCGTGCGGCTCAAGTACAGCACGCCCCGCGACGAGAGGTGCGGCCCGTTGGCCCGACCTGCAGGGCAGAGCGAAAGGGAGGCGAAGCGCAAGGCTCTTAGGGCGCCCCGAGCCAACCGCCTCCGGCTCCGGCCCTATCAGCCTGAAGGCGCCCGATCTCGTCTGATCTCGGAAGCTAAGCAGGGTCGGGCCTGGTTAGGATCTTGGATGGGAGACCACCTGGGAATCCCGGGTGCTCGAGGCTTTTTGCCTACCAGAAGAGGTCCTTTAGCCCCCGCCGCGCGTCCCGATTCTTGGATCCCCCCCGCAGCCCCAGCCCCTCCCGGGCCGCGGGGAGCGGCTGGCCGGGGCCCCGACTCCCGCTGCAGACCTGGGTTGCCTCCGCGCGGCCCGCGAGCCCCTCCGCATTCGCATTCGGCTTCCAGGACACCCGACGACCGGCAGTCCCGTCTCCATCTGGGGCTCCTTTGGCTTGCCTCAGGCAATCCCGGGGCTTGCACCGACTCAAGCCAGATCCCCAGCACCCCCCCCCACCCCCTGCCTCGCAGGCCATCGCGCATGCGCATGTGCGCACGCACGCACAGATAGATGTGCCCAAACGGGGCATCTATCTTGTTCACTTATACTGTGGGTGGATCTATGCCTGGGAGTCGGACTGCTGAACCATACGCTACTTCCACTTTTAGTTCCTTCGGGAACCTCCATAATCTTTTCCATACCGGCTCTACCCACGCCCATTCCTACTCACCGTGGAGGAGAGTTCCCTTTGCTCCACATCTTCTCCAGCACTGGTTATTGACAGACATCGCAGTGAGGCCCAATCGGACTCATGTGAAGTGGTCCCTCCTTGGAGTTTGGAGTTGAGCCTCTCCAATCATTAGTGATGTGGAGCAAGATGACCTTTTGGAAATGCAGATGCAATGCTGTCACCTCCCTGCTCCAACGGCTCTCGTATTTTCCCAGCATATTGAAGATACGACCACTTCCCTTCAGGCTTGCTCCTCACGTTCTTCTCTGATGTCTTTTGCCTGGAATGCCCTCTGCACTCTTTGGCTTCCATCCCATAGGGCATTTTTCGTTTCTTGAATGTCCTAAGTTTCCCTGGTCACATAGCCTTCCAAGATGCTATTTTCCCTGCCTGAAATTCTTCCTGCATCTCAACCCTGGTTTACCTAGGTTCAACCTATGGACCTCAACGAAATGGTGCCTCTGGAAAGCCTTCCCTGACACCCAGGTTTTGTGGTGAGGGAAGAGGCCCCTCTATAGGTTCTCAAAGGATCTGCCTGTCATGTATCATTAGAGTCGTCTCAGTGAAAGCAGGAACTCTGTGTCTTCTTCTCTCCGCCTTCTATTCCCTGAAACTTATTACATGCCTCCTAGCTCATCGTAGGTGCTCAGTATTTACTTAGTGTGTGAAAGACAGAAAAGCTCTTGGAAGCCTCAAGGGGTCACTTGGCTCGGCACTTTTGATCTCTGTGTCTATTTGGCGAGTCAATTCTTTCCTTTCCTGGGTTGATGTGTACACTATATTCGAGGCACAATCTAAGGCATGAAGACATATCCATACATAGAGGTTCTTGCTTTCAAGGAACTCGTACAGCAGATTTCTACAAGTTAGGGCTTTTCAAATGCTCTAGAAGCATGTGAACGTTCAGTATGCTCCATTTTCATTTCAAAGAAAGATCGTTTGACTTCCATAGCAAAGGTGGAGACCTTCCAACGTTGAGTCCAAGACTTATACCTTGACCATTTCAGGCAAGTCTTGTGGTTCCTTCTGGAGGTGTGTGGCTCTTGCAGAAATGTGAAGATCTTCCATCGTCCTCAGACTTTGGTGTCATTTGCAATCATCCAGAAAGCTTCCAGGTCCAGGTTCCAGACCACCACCACACACAGTCAGTAGCCAACGGAGTGGATTCCAGGAATACGTGTTGTTCACCCGCATTACCGTTGATATTGTTGCTGCACACTCAATGCAGTGGGCAGGGCCTGGATTGTCCACTGGGTCTCATGTGGAATGGAAAGAAGGGCTTCCTCCCCACACACACACACCACCCCCACTGTTGACAGCCTTGTGACGAGAAACGGTCCCCGAAACAAGAATCAGACAAACCAGAGAAGCCCAGATGATAGTCCTTGAGATGAAGGAACTAAGCAGCTGGTTGAGATGGCACCAAGGGGAAAGGTTGCTCTTTTTGTCTGCCCCTCTACTCCTTTCTTCCTGGACACCTTAGGGCTTCGTCATGGAGATTTGAAAGAAAGTGCACAAAAGTCATATGTGTTGAATCAAGATTTTGCATTTAAGCATCTCTCAAAAAGGAAGAGAGCTTCACCTGCACATGTTTCTTTCAAAACCGTCCATTGCTTTTCAATTCTAGGGTTTCTCTCTTGCCTTGTTCACTTAGCCTTAATAGTAAAAATCAACGAAAACTACATAAAGATTCACAGATACCAAAAAGGACAGCTTCTGTTTCTGAAATCATCTTTCCATTTAGTAGAACACCAGCTCTATTCTTTGTATTTTGCCTAGGGAATTAGCAATGTCCTGGTTCAGATGGCAAGGTATCCGCGCGCAGGAGATTGGGGTTCGATCCCTGGGTCCGGAAGATCCCCCCCGTAGAAGGAAATGGCAACCCACTCCAGTATCCTCGCCTGGGAAATGCCACGGACAGAGGAGCCAGATGGGCCGCAGTCCATGGGTCGTATCAAAGTTGGGCTCAACCCAGCAACTACGAACAGAAGTAATTCCAAAGACCACACTCAAGTGTGTGTGTGTGTGTGTGTGTGTGTGTGTGTGTGTGTGTATCTCCTCTTGCCGTCTTGGAGTCTGTCTCGGAATCTTCATGTATTTCTGCCTCTGTATCTCCTGACAGCCAGCCGCCGGCCCGTTCGTCTGGCCCCGGCCTCTCCCAGGCGCTCTGGCTCTGGCTGAGGAGCTTGCGCAGGCCAGCTGTCTCCCTTGGCGTGGGTGCGTGCGAGTGTCTGTGTGTCTGTCTGTGTGCCTGCCTGTGGCTCGTCTGCTCTCTCAGGAAGGTCGAGGGCTTGGCATGGGGGCAAAGGGGGGCCTCGGTAGTGCGAAGGGGAGGGGCTGAGGCGCTCCGGTCGACCGCGCCTCCCTGGCTTCTGGTGGGTTTGGGCACCGGACAGGTGCTGGGCAAGTTGGGCGCTCAAGTTTCGCTGTGCCTAGGCCCGCAGGAGGTTCAGAGGCCCCTGGGCCGCGGGGGTTGGGAGGCGGCGGGCGCCGAAGACCGACACCTCCGGGGCCGCGCGGGCCTGAGCAGCGAATGGGATCGGGGGGAGGCCCCGCTCAGCGAGCGCGGCCAGGTCTGGAGTGGCCGGGGGTGGAAGGGCGCCGAGACCTCCGCACCCCTCAGCCCAGCCCCCAGGCCCCGCGCGCACGCATGCACGCAGGCCCTCCCGGTCAATGGGGGCTCCTGGAAGCCCCTCGGGCCCCCTGGCCCGGCCAGGCGCTTGCTGCTCTGGTGTTGGCGGTGTTCGGGGGGGCGGGCCGGCGTCAGCAGGCTGGAGTCCGGTCGCGGGTCGTGCGGCTCAAGTACAGCACGCCCCGCGACGAGAGGTGCGGCCCGTTGGCCCGACCTGCAGGGCAGAGCGAAAGGGAGGCGAAGCGCAAGGCTCTTAGGGCGCCCCGAGCCAACCGCCACCGTCTCAGGCCCTATCAGCCTGAAGGCGCCCGATCTCGTCTGATCTCGGAAGCTAAGCAGGGTCGGGCCTGGTTAGGATCTTGGATGGGAGACCACCTGGGAATCCCGGGTGCTCGAGGCTTTTTGCCTACCAGAAGAGGTCCTTTAGCCCCCGCCGCGCGTCCCGATTCTTGGATCCCCCCCGCAGCCCCAGCCCCTCCCGGGCCGCGGGGAGCGGCTGGCCGGGGCCCCGACTCCCGCTGCAGACCTGGGTTGCCTCCGCGCGGCCCGCGAGCCCCTCCGCATTCGCATTCGGCTTCCAGGACACCCGACGACCGGCAGTCCCGTCTCCATCTGGGGCTCCTTTGGCTTGCCTCAGGCAATCCCGGGGCTTGCACCGACTCAAGCCAGATCCCCAGCACCCCCCCCCCACCCCTGCCTCGCAGGCCATCGCGCATGCGCATGTGCGCGCGCACGCACAGATAGATGTGCCCAAACAGGGCATCTATCTTGTTCACTTATACTGTGGGTGGATCTATGCCTGGGAGTCGGACTGCCGAACCATACGCTACTTCCACTTTTAGTTCCTTCGGGAACCTCCATATTCTTTTCCATACCGGCTCTACCCACGCCCATTCCTACTCACCGTGGAGGAGAGTTCCCTTTGCTCCACATCTTCTCCAGCACTGGTTATTGACAGACATTGCAGTGAGGCCCAATCGGACTCATGTGAAGTGGTCCCTCCTTGGAGTTTGGAGTTGAGCCTCTCCAATCATTAGTGATGTGGAGCAAGATGACCTTTTGGAAATGCAGATGCAATGCTGTCACCTCCCTGCTCCAACGGCTCTGGTATTTTCCCAGCATATTGACGATACGACCACTTCCCTTCAGGCTTGCTCCTCACGTTCTTCTCTGATGTCTTTTGCCTGGAATGCCCTCTGCACTCTTTGGCTTCCATCCCATAGGGCATTTTTCGTTTCTTGAATGTCCTAAGTTTCCCTGGTCACATAGCCTTCCAAGATGCTATTTTCCCTGCCTGAAATTCTTCCTGCATCTCAACCCTGGTTTACCTAGGTTCAACCTATGGACCTCAACGAAATGGTGCCTCTGGAAAGCCTTCCCTGACACCCAGGTTTTGTGGTGAGGGAAGAGGCCCCTCTATAGGTTCTCAAAGGATCTGCCTGTCATGTATCATTAGAGTCGTCTCAGTGAAAGCAGGAACTCTGTGTCTTCTTCTCTCCGCCTTCTATTCCCTGAAACTTATTACATGCCTCCTAGCTCATCGTAGGTGCTCAGTATTTACTTAGTGTGTGAAAGACAGAAAAGCTCTTGGAAGCCTCAAGGGGTCACTTGGCTCGGCACTTTTGATCTCTGTGTCTATTTGGCGAGTCAATTCTTTCCTTTCCTGGGTTGATGTGTACACTATATTCGAGGCACAATCTAAGGCATGAAGACATATCCATACATAGAGGTTCTTGCTTTCAAGGAACTCGTACAGCAGATTTCTACAAGTTAGGGCTTTTCAAATGCTCTAGAAGCATGTGAACGTTCAGTATGCTCCATTTTCATTTCAAAGAAAGATCGTTTGACTTCCATAGCAAAGGTGGAGACCTTCCAACGTTGAGTCCAAGACTTATACCTTGACCATTTCAGGCAAGTCTTGTGGTTCCTTCTGGAGGTGTGTGGCTCTTGCAGAAATGTGAAGATCTTCCATCGTCCTCAGACTTTGGTGTCATTTGCAATCATCCAGAAAGCTTCCAGGTCCAGGTTCCGGACCACCACCACACACAGTCAGTAGCCAACGGAGTGGATTCCAGGAATACGCATTGTTCACCCGCATTACCGTTGATATTGTTGCTGCACACTCAATGCAGTGGGCAGGGCCTGGATTGTCCACTGGGTCTCATGTGGAATGGAAAGAAGGGCTCCCCCCCCACACACACACACCCACCCCCACTGTTGACAGCCTTGTGACGAGAAACGGTCCCCGAAACAAGAATCAGACAAACCAGAGAAGCCCAGATGATAGTCCTTGAGATGAAGGAACTAAGCAGCTGGTTGAGATGGCACCAAGGGGAAAGGTTGCTCTTTTTGTCTGCCCCTCTACTCCTTTCTTCCTGGACACCTTAGGGCTTCGTCATGGAGATTTGAAAGAAAGTGCACAAAAGTCATATGTGTTGAATCAAGATTTTGCATTTAAGCATCTCTCAAAAAGGAAGAGAGCTTCACCTGCACATGTTTCTTTCAAAACCGTCCATTGCTTTTCAATTCTAGGGTTTCTCTCTTGCCTTGTTCACTTAGCCTTAACAGTAAAAATCAACGAAAACTACATAAAGATTCACAGATACCAAAAAGGACAGCTTCTGTTTTTGAAATCATCTTTCCATTTAGTAGAACACGAGCTCTATTCTTTGTATTTTGCCTAGGGAATTAGCAATGTCCTGGTTCAGATGGCAAGGCATCCGCGCGCAGGAGACTGGGGTTGATCCCTGGGTCCGGGAAGATCCCCGCCGGAGAAGGAAATGGCAACCCACTCCAGTATCCTCGCCTGGGAAATGCCACGGACAGAGGAGCCTGATGGGCCGCAGTCCATGGGTTGTATTAAAGTTGGGCTCAACCCAGCAACTACGAACACAAGTATTTCCAAAGACCACACTCAAGTGTGTGTGTGTGTGTGTGTGTGTGTGTGTGTGTGTGTGTATCTCCTCTTGCCGTCTTGGAGTCTGTCTCGGAATCTTCATGTATTTCTGCCTCTGTATCTCCTGACAGCCAGCCGCCGGCCCGTTCGTCTGGCCCCGGCCTCTCCCAGGCGCTCTGGCTCTGGCTGAGGAGCTTGCGCAGGCCAGCTGTCTCCCTTGGCGTGGGTGCGTGCGAGTGTCTGTGTGTCTGTCTGTGTGCCTGCCTGTGGCTCGTCTGCTCTCTCAGGAAGGTCGAGGGCTTGGCGTGGGGGCAAAGGGGGGGCCTCGGTAGTGCGAAGGGGAGGGGCTGAGGCGCTCCGGTCGACCGCGCCTCCCTGGCTTCTGGTGGGTTTGGGCACCGGACAGGTGCCGGGCAAGTTGGGCGCTCAAGTTTCGCTGCGCCTAGGCCCGCAGGAGGTTCAGAGGCCCCTGGGCCGCGGGGGTTGGGAGGCGGCGGGCGCCGAAGACCGACACCTCCGGGGCCGCGCGGGCCTGAGCAGCGAATGGGATCGGGGGGAGGCCCCGCTCAGCGAGCGCGGCCGGGTCTGGAGTGGCCGCGGGTGGGAGGGCGCCGAGACCTCCGCACCCCTCAGCCCAGCCCCCAGGCCCCGCGCGCACGCACGCACGCACGCCCTCCCGGTCAATGGGGGTCCTGGAAGCCCCTCGGGCCCCCGGGCCCGGCCAGGCGCTTGCTGGTCTGGTGTTGGCGGTGTTCGGGGGGCGGGCCGGCGTCAGCAGGCTGGAGTCCGGTCGCGGGTCGTGCGGCTCAAGTACAGCACGCCCCGCGACGAGAGGTGCGGCCCGTTGGCCCGACCTGCAGGGCAGAGCGAAAGGGAGGCGAAGCGCAAGGCTCTTAGGGCGCCCCGAGCCAACCGCCTCCGGCTCCGGCCCTATCAGCCTGAAGGCGCCCGATCTCGTCTGATCTCGGAAGCTAAGCAGGGTCGGGCCTGGTTAGGATCTTGGATGGGAGACCACCTGGGAATCCCGGGTGCTCGAGGCTTTTTGCCTACCAGAAGAGGTCCTTTAGCCCCCGCCGCGCGTCCCGATTCTTGGATCCCCCCCGCAGCCCCAGCCCCTCCCGGGCCGCGGGGAGCGGCTGGCCGGGGCCCCGACTCCCGCTGCAGACCTGGGTTGCCTCCGCGCGGCCCGCGAGCCCCTCCGCATTCGCATTCGGCTTCCAGGACACCCGACGACCGGCAGTCCCGTCTCCATCTGGGGCTCCTTTGGCTTGCCTCAGGCAATCCCGGGGCTTGCACGGACTCCAGCCAGAGCCCCAGCCCCCGCCCCACCCCCTGCCTCGCAGGCCATCGCGCATGCGCATGTGCGCACGCACGCACAGATAGATGTGCCCAAACGGGGCATCTATCTTGTTCACTTATACTGTGGGTGTATCTATGCCTGGGAGTCGGACTGCTGAACCATACGCTACTTCCACTTTTAGTTCCTTCGGGAACCTCCATATTCTTTTCCATACCGGCTCTACCCACGCCCATTCCTACTCACCGTGGAGGAGAGTTCCCTTTGCTCCACATCTTCTCCAGCACTGGTTATTGACAGACATCGCAGTGAGGCCCAATCGGACTCATGTGAAGTGGTCCCTCCTTGGAGTTTGGAGTTGAGCCTCTCCAATCATTAGTGATGTGGAGCAAGATGACCTTTTGGAAATGCAGATGCAATGCTGTCACCTCCCTGCTCCAACGGCTCTCGTATTTTCCCAGCATATTGACGATACGACCACTTCCCTTCAGGCTTGCTCCTCACGTTCTTCTCTGATGTCTTTTGCCTGGAATGCCCTCTGCACTCTTTGGCTTCCATCCCATAGGGCATTTTTCGTTTCTTGAATGTCCTAAGTTTCCCTGGTCACATAGCCTTCCAAGATGCTATTTTCCCTGCCTGAAATTCTTCCTGCATCTCAACCCTGGTTTACCTAGGTTCAACCTATGGACCTCAACGAAATGGTGCCTCTGGAAAGCCTTCCCTGACACCCAGGTTTTGTGGTGAGGGAAGAGGCCCCTCTATAGGTTCTCAAAGGATCTGCCTGTGATGTATCATTAGAGTCGTCTCAGTGAAAGCAGGAACTCTGTGTCTTCTTCTCTCCGCCTTCTATTCCCTGAAACTTATTACATGCCTCCTAGCTCATCGTAGGTGCTCAGTATTTACTTAGTGTGTGAAAGACAGAAAAGCTCTTGGAAGCCTCAAGGGGTCACTTGGCTCGGCACTTTTGATCTCTTTGTCTATTTGGCGAGTCAATTCTTTCCTTTCCTGGGTTGATGTGTACACTATATTCGAGGCACAATCTAAGGCATGAAGACATATCCATACATAGAGGTTCTTGCTTTCAAGGAACTCGTACAGCAGATTTCTACAAGTTAGGGCTTTTCAAATGCTCTAGAAGCATGGGAACGTTCAGTATGCTCCATTTTCATTTCAAAGAAAGATCGTTTGACTTCCATAGCAAAGGTGGAGACCTTCCAACGTTGAGTCCAAGACTTATACCTTGACCATTTCAGGCAAGTCTTGTGGTTCCTTCTGGAGGTGTGTGGCTCTTGCAGAAATGTGAAGATCTTCCATCGTCCTCAGACTTTGGTGTCATTTGCAATCATCCAGAAAGCTTCCAGGTCTAGGTTCCAGACCACCACCACACACAGTCAGTAGCCAACGGAGTGGATTCCAGGAATACGCATTGTTCACCGGCATTACCGTTGATATTGTTGCTGCACACTCAATGCAGTGGGCAGGGCCTGGATTGTCCACTGGGTCTCATGTGGAATGGAAAGAAGGGCTCCCCCCCCCACACACACACACCCCACCCCCACTGTTGACAGCCTTGTGACGAGAAACGGTCCCCGAAACAAGAATCAGACAAACCAGAGAAGCCCAGATGATAGTCCTTGAGATGAAGGAACTAAGCAGCTGGTTGCGATGGCACCAAGGGGAAAGGTTGCTCTTTTTGTCTGCCCCTCTACTCCTTTCTTCCTGGACGCCTTAGGGTTTTGTCATGGAGATTTGAAAGAAAGTGCACAAAAGTCATATGTGTTGAATCAAGATTTTGCATTTAAGCATCTCTCAAAAAGGAAGAGAGCTTCACCTGCACATGTTTCTTTCAAAACCGTCAATTGCTTTTCAATTCTGGGGTTTCTCTCTTGCCTTGTTCAGTTAGCCTTAACAGTAAAAATCAACGAAAACTACATAAAGATTCAAAGATACCAACAAAGGACAGCTTCTGTTTTTGAAATCATCTTTCCATTTAGTAGAACACGAGCTCTATTCTTTGTATTTTGCCTAGGGAATTAGCAATGTCCTGGTTCAGATGGCAAGGCATCCGCGCGCAGGAGACTGGGGTTTGATCCCTGGGTCGGGAAGATCCCGCCGGAGAAGGAAATGGCAACCCACTCCAGTATCCTCGCCTGGGAAATGCCACGGACAGAGGAGCCTGATGGGCCGCAGTCCATGGGTTGTATTAAAGTTGGGCTCAACCCAGCAACTACGAACACAAGTATTTCCAAAGACCACACTCAAGTGTGTGTGTGTGTGTGCGTGTGTGTGTGTGTGTGTGTATCTCCTCTTGCCGTCTTGGAGTCTGTCTCGGAATCTTCATGTATTTCTGCCTCTGTATCTCCTGACAGCCAGCCGCCGGCCCGTTCGTCTTGCCCCCGCCTCTCCCAGGCGCTCTGGCTCTGGCTGAGGAGCTTGCGCAGGCCAGCTGTCTCCCTTGGCGTGGGTGCGTGCGAGTGTCTGTGTGTCTGTCTGTGTGCCTGCCTGTGGCTCGTCTGCTCTCTCAGGAAGGTCGAGGGCTTGGCGTGGGGTCAAAGGGGGGGCCTCGGTAGTGCGAAGGGGAGGGGCTGAGGCGCTCCGGTCGACCGCGCCTCCCTGGCTTCTGCTGGGTTTGGGCACCGGACAGGTGCCGGGCAAGTTGGGCGCTCAAGTTTCGCTGCGCCTAGGCCCGCAGGAGGTTCAGAGGCCCCTGGGCCGCGGGGGTTGGGAGGCGGCGGGCGCCGAAGACCGACACCTCCGGGGCCGCGCGGGCCTGAGCAGCGAATGGGATCCGGGGGAGGCCCCGCTCAGCCAGCGCGGCCGGGTCTGGAGTTGCCGCGGGTGGGAGGGCGCCGAGACCTCCGCACCCCTCAGCCCAGCCCCAGGCCCCGCGCGCACGCACGCACGCACGCCCTCCCGGTCAATGGGGGCTCCTGGAAGACCCTCGGGCCCCCGGGCCCGGCCAGGCGCTTGCTGGTCTGGTATTGGCGGTGTTCGGGGGGCGGGCCGGCGTCAGCAGGCCGGAGTCCGGTCGCCGGTCTTGCGGCTCAAGTACAGCACGCCCCGCGACGAGAGGTGCGGCCCGTTGGCCCGACCTGCAGGGCAGAGCGAAAGGGAGGCGAAGCCCAAGGCTCTTAGGGCGCCCCGCGCCAACCGCCTCCGGCTCCGGCCCTATCAGCCTGAAGGCGCCCGATCTCGTCTGATCTCGGAAGCTAAGCAGGGTCGGGCCTGGTTAGGATCTTGGATGGGAGACCACCTGGGAATCCCGGGTGCTCGAGGCTTTTTGCCTACCAGAAGAGGTCCTTTAGCCCCCGCCGCGCGTCCCGATTCTTGGATCCCCCCCGCAGCCCCAGCCCCTCCCGGGCCGCGGGGAGCGGCTGGCCGGGGCCCCGACTCCCGCTGCAGACCTGGGTTGCCTCCGCGCGGCCCGCGAGCCCCTCCGCATTCGCATTCGGCTTCCAGGACACCCGACGACCGGCAGTCCCGTCTCCATCTGGGGCTCCTTTGGCTTGCCTCAGGCAATCCCGGGGCTTGCACCGACTCCAGCCAGAGCCCCAGCCCCCCCCCCCCCCCTGCCTCGCAGGCCATCGCGCATGCGCATGTGCGCACGCACGCACAGATAGATGTGCCCAAACGGGGCATCTATCTTGTTCACTTATACTGTGGGTGTATCTATGCCTGGGAGTCGGACTGCTGAACCATACGCTACTTCCACTTTTAGTTCCTTCGGGAACCTCCATATTCTTTTCCATACCGGCTCTACCCACGCCCATTCCTACTCACCGTGGAGGAGAGTTCCCTTTGCTCCACATCTTCTCCAGCACTGGTTATTGACAGACATCGCAGTGAGGCCCAATCGGACTCATGTGAAGTGGTCCCTCCTTGGAGTTTGGAGTTGAGCCTCTCCAATCATTAGTGATGTGGAGCAAGATGACCTTTTGGAAATGCAGATGCAATGCTGTCACCTCCCTGCTCCAACGGCTCTCGTATTTTCCCAGCATATTGAAGATACGACCACTTCCCTTCAGGCTTGCTCCTCACGTTCTTCTCCTGATGTCTTTTGCCTGGAATGCCCTCTGCACTCTTTGGCTTCCATCCCATAGGGCATTTTTCGTTTCTTGAATGTCCTAAGTTCCCTGGTCACCTAGCCTTCCAAGATGCTATTTTCCCTGCCTGAAATTCTTCCTGCATCTCAACCCTGGTTTACCTAGGTTCAACCTATGGACCTCAACGAAATGGTGCCTCTGGAAAGCCTTCCCTGACACCCAGGTTTTGTGGTGAGGGAGAGGCCCCTCTATAGTTCTCAAAGGATC
>NW_020190487.1:0-18145 GCF_002263795.3 Bos taurus
TTTGTGGGTCGCATCAAGGGTGCCAAGTACCGTATGGACCTCCAATTCTTAACGTGGGACTTCTCCTGAGATGCTGTAGCGGGAAAGGGTTTCATCTTGCGATGACTGGGGAACCACGTGGTTTTTCTCGAGTTGCGGCGGGATTCTCGAGTTACGACGGGGAATTCAGGATGCCTCTTGTGTTGGCCCAGGGAAGTCCAATCTTCCATTCGAGTTGCGAAGGAAAGCTGGGGATTGCTCTCGAGTGACTGCAGGGCAAATAGACCTCATCTAGGCTTGTGTCCAGAAGTCAACGTTCCTTTCCAGGGTCGACAGGGATCTCGGGGTTGCATTCCAGACCCACCCGGGGAGACAGGCATTCATCTCGAGTGGAAGCAATGAACCCCGATCTGCTCTCGAGTCGCGACGGGTATCTCTTGGATCTCACTGAGTGGACTAAAGGGAGTCAAGCCTCCTGAGGCGTTTGGAGAGAGGTCACGAGATTGGTCTGTAGGCCATGCAGGAGACGAAGGCCCTCGTCTCGCGATGACGGGCGAGTATCCGGGTTTTTCTCGAGCGGCGGCCCCAGTGTGCGGTTTCTCACGAGGTACGATGGCGAGGTCAGTGAGCCTCTGGTGGGGCGCCAGGGAAGTCGGATCTCCATGCGAGTGGCGAGGGGGAGCTCGTCATTGCTCTTGAGTCATGGTGAGGGAATCTGGCCTTGAGACGTGTTGAAGAAGGTCTCTCGAGGTCTTGCTCGGGTTGAGGCAGGGAAGCATGGGTTCCTTCGACTTGTGCAGGTGACCTCAGGAGGCTGCTCATGGTGGCTCTGAGAAGTCAGGGAAACTGGAGGTGGGAGGGGCCTCTCGGGACTCTACTGGGTTTGGTGCATTGCAAGAGGGCCTCATCTCCAGTTGAGGCAGGAACCTCAGGGTTCCTCTGATTTCAGACTCCGATGGCAGGGTCCCTGCAGACTGGGGACAGGAGAGTCAGGCCTCGTCTTGGGTTGAGGCATGGAACTCCGCTTGCCTCTGGAGGTGTTCACGTGGTGAAAGGCCAGTTGTCGAGCTGTATTTGGAACCTGGGGTTTTTTCTGGACGATGCATGGGCGAGTCACTGCCCCTTCGTGTTGACTTCATTCACAGGGTGGAGTTCGAAGAGGTGTGCGGGCATCGGGTTCATATCAAGAGGGGACCGGGAAATCACAGTCCTTCGGAATGTGGAACTACCCACGAGGCCACGTCTGTGAATTTCGTCGTGAGACCGGCCTCATCCTGAGGTGCAACCGGAAGGTCGGCAACCCCTTCCAGACAAAGCAGAGGAGTCGACCCTCCTGTCGAGATCAAGAGGGTAGAAGGGGCTCAGAGGAAGTGGTGCCGGAAAACCTCGGTGTTCCTCTCGAGGGAGACCGGTATGTCCCGGAACTTTGTGGGTCGCATCAAGCGTGCCAAGTACCTTTTCGACCTCCATTTCTTAACGTGGGACTTGTCCTGAGACGCTGTAGCGGGAAAGGGATTCATCTTGCAATGACGGGGGAACCACGTGGTTTTTCTCGAGTTGCGGCGGGATTCTCGAGTTACCGCGGCGAATTCAGGATGCCTCTTGTGTTGGCCCAGGGAAGTCCAATCTTCCATTCGAGTTGCGAAGGAAAGCTGGGGATTGCTCTCGAGTGACTGCAGGGCAAATAGACCTCATCTAGGCTTGTGTCCAGAAGCCAGTGTTCCTCTCCAGGGGCGACACAGATCTCGAGGTTGCATTCCAGACTGACCCAGGGAGTCATGCCTGTTCGCGAGTGGAAGCAAAGTCCTCCATTCTCCTCTGGAGCAGTGACGGGTATTTGTTGGAGCCCACAGAGTGGTCTAAAAGGAGCCATTCCTCCTGTGGAGTTTGGAAAGTGGAATCGGGATTGCGCTCTAGGACATGGGGGAAACGAAGGCCCTCATCTCGGGATGACGGGGGACTTTCGGGGTTTTTCTCGAGCGGTGGCCCCAGTGTGGGGCTTCTCACGAGGTACGACGCCAAGCTCAGTGAGCCTATCGTGGGGCACCAGGGAAGTCGGGTCTCCATGCGAGTGGCGAGGGGGTGCGGGTCATTGCTCTCGAGTCATGGTAGGGGAATCGGGCCTCGAGACGCGTTGAAGAAGGACTCTCGAGGTCTTTCTCGGGTGGCGGCAGGAAACCCTCGGTTCCCTCGACTTGTGCAGGTGACTTCAGGGAGCTTCTCACGGTGCTTCTGAGAAGTCAGGGAAACTCTGGAGGTGGGAGGGGCCTCTCGGGACTCCATTGGGGTTTGTGCATTGGAAGAGGGCCTCATCTCCAGGTGAGGCAGGAACCTCAGGGTTCCTGTGATTTCAGACTCCGAACGCAGGGTCCCTGCAGACTTGGGACAGGAGAGTCAGGCCTGGTCTTGGGTTGAGGCATGGAACTTCCCTAGCCTCTCGAGGTGTTCAGGGGGTGAGACGCCACTTGTCGAGCTGTATATGGAACCTGGGAGTTTTTCCGGAAGATGCTCGGGTGAGTCACTGCCCCTTCGTGTTGACTTCATTCACAGGGTGGAGTTCGAAGTGGTGTCCGGGCATCGGGTTCATATCAAGAGGGGACCGGGAAATCGCGGTCCTTCGGAATGTGGAACCACCCACGAGGCCACGTCTGGAATTTCGTCGTGAGACCGGCCTCATCCTGAGGTGCGACCGGATGGTCGGCAACCCATTGCAGACAAAGCAGAGGAGTCGACCCTCCTATCGAGATCAGGAGGGTAGAAGCGGCTCGGAGGAAGTGGTGCTGGAAAACCTCGGTGTTCCTCTCGAGGGAGACCGGTATGTCCCGGAACTTTGTGGGTCGCATCAAGGGTGCCAAGTACCGTATGGACCTCCAACTCTTAACGTGGGACTTCTGCTGAGACGCTGTAGCGGGAAAGGGCTTCATCTTTCGATGACGGGGGAACCACGTGGTTTTTCTCGAGTTGCGGCGGGATTCTCGAGTTACGACGGGGAATTCAGGATGCCTCTTGTGTTGGCCCAGGGACGTCCAATCTTCCATGCGAGTTGCGAAGGAAAGCTGGGGATTGCTCTCGAGTGACTGCAGGGCCAATAGACCTCATCTAGGCTTGTGTCCAGAAGCCAGTGTTCCTCTCCATGGGCGACCGGGATCTCGGGGTTGCATTCCAGACGCACCCGGGGAGACAGGCATTCATCTCGAGTGGAAGCAAAGAACTCCGCTCTGCTCTCGAGTCGCGACGGGTATCTCTTGGAGCTCACTGGGTGGACTAAAGGGAGTCAAGCCTCCTGAGGCGTTTGGAGAGAGGTCGCGAGATTGGCCTCTAGGCCATGCAGGAGACGAAGGCCCTCATCTCGCGATGACGGGGGAGTCCCGTGGTTTTTCTCGAGCGGAGGCCCCAGTGTGCAGTTTCTCATGAGGTACAACGGCGAGGTCAGTGAGCCTCTGGTGGGGCGCCAGGGAAGTCGGGTCTCCATGCGAGTGGCGAGGGGGAGCGCGTCATTGCTCTTGAGTCATGGTAGGGGAATCTGGCCTCGAGACGTGTTGAAGAAGGTCTCTCGAGGACTTTTTCCGGTTGAGGCAGGAAACCCTGGGTTCCCTGGACTAGTGCTGGTGACCTCTGGGGGCGTCTCATGGTGGCTCTGAGAAGTCAGGTAAACTGGAGGTGGGCGGGGCCTCTCGGGACACCATTGGGTTTGGTGCAGTGGAAGACGGCCTCATCTCCAGTTCAGGCAGGAACCTCAGGGTTCCTCTGATTTCAGACTCCGATCGCAGGGTCCCTGCAGACTTGGGACAGGAGAGTCAGGCCTGGTCTTGGGTTGAGGCATGGAACTCCGCTAGCCTCTGGAGGTGTTCACTGGGTGAGAGGCCACTTGGCGAACTGTATTTGGTACCTGGGGTTTTTCCGTACGATGCTCGGCGGATCACTGCCCCTTCGTGTTGACTTCATTCACAGGGTGGAGTTCGAAGAGTGTCGGCATTGGTTCTATCGAGAGGGGACTGGATATCGGGGTCCTTCGAATGTGGAACCACCCATGAGGCCACGTCTGGATTTCGTCGTGAGACCGCCTCATCCTGAGGTGCACCGGAAGGTCGGCAACCCCTTCCAGACAAAGCAGGGAGTCGACCCTCCTGTGAGATCAAGAGGGTAGAAGGGGCTCAGAGAAGTGGTGCCGAAAACCTCGGTGTTCCTCTCGAGGGAGACCGTATGTCGGGAACTTTGTGGGTCGCATCAAGGTGCCAAGTACCGTTTCGACCTCCAATTCTTAACGTGGGACTTCTCCTGAGACGCTGTAGCGGGAAAGGGCTTCATCTTGCGATGCGGGGGAACCACGTGGTTTTCTCGAGTTGCCGGCGGATTCTCGAGTTACGACGGGAATTCAGGATGCCTCTTGTGTTGGCCCAGGGAAGTCCAATCTCCATTCGAGTTGCGAAGGAAAGCTGGGGATTGCTCTCGGAGTGACTGCAGGGCAAATAGACCTCATCTAGGCTTGTGTCCAGAAGCCATGTTCCTCTCCAGGGCGACACAGATCTCGGGTTGCATTCCAGACTACCCAGGGAGTCAGGCCTGTCTCGAGTGGAAGCAAGACCTTCCATTCTCCTCTGAGCAGTGACGGGTATTTGTTGGAGCCCACAGAGTGGTCTAAAGGAGCCATTCCTCCTGTGGAGTTTGGAAGAGGAATCGGGATTGCGCTCTAGGCATGGGGGAAACGAAGGCCCTCATCTCGGGATGACGGGGGATTCGGGGTTTTTCTCGAGCGGGGCCCCAGTGTGGGGTTCTCACGAGGTACGACGCCAAGGCTCAGTGAGCCTCTCGTGGGGCACCAGGGAAGTCGGGTCTCCATGCAGTGGCGAGGGGGATGCGGTCATTGCTCTCGAGTCATGGTAGGGGAATCGGGCCTGAGACGGTTGAAGAAGGCTCTCGAGGTCTTTCTCGGGTGGCGGCAGGAAACCCTCGGTTCCCTCGACTTGTGCAGGTGACCTCAGGGAGCTTCTCATGGTGCTCTGAGAAGTCAGGGAAACTGTGGAGGTGGGAGGGGCCTCTCGGGACTCCATGGGGTTGTGCATTGGAAGAGGGCCTCATCTCCAGGTGAGGCAGGAACCTCAGGTTCCTGTGATTTCAGACGCCGAACTCAGGGTCCCTGCAGACTTGGGACAGGAGAGTCAGGCCTGTCTGGGTTGAGGCATGGAATTGCCTAGCCTCTCGAGGTGTTCAGGGGTGAGAGCCACTTGTCGAGTTGTATTGAACCTGGGTTTTTTTCCGGAAGATGCACGGGGGAGTCACTGCCCCTTCGTGTTGACTTCATTCACAGGGTGGAGTTCGAAGTGGTGTCCGGGCATCGGGTTCTTACAATACGGGACCGGAAATCGGGGTCCTTCGGAATGTGGAACCACCCACGAGGCCGCGTCTGGAATTTGATCGTGAGACCGGCCTTATCCTGAGGGCGACCGGAAGGTCAGCAACCCTTCAGACAAATCAGGGGAGTCGACCCTCCTTCCAGAGCAGGAGGGTAGAAGGGGCTCAGAGGAAGTGGTGCCGGAAAACCTCGGTGCTCATTCCAGGGAGACCGGTATGTTGGGGAACTTTGTGGGTCGCATCAAGGGTGCCAAGTACCGTATGGACCTCCAATTCTTAACGTGGGACTTCTCCTGAGATGCTGTAGCGGGAAAGGGTTTCATCTTTGCGATGACTGGGAACACGTGTTTTTCTCGAGTTGCGGCGGGATTCTCGAGTTACGACGGGGAATTCAGGATGCCTCTTGTGTTGGCCCAGGGAAGTCCAATCTTCCATCGAGTTGCGAAGGAAAGCTGGGGATTGCTCTCGAGTGACTGCAGGGCAATAGACCTCATCTAGGCTTGTGTCCAGAAGTCAACGTTCCTTTCCCAGGTCGACCAGGGATCTCGGGGTTGCATTCCAGACCCACCCGGGGAGACAGGCATTCATCTCGAGTGGAAGCAATGAACCCGATCTGCTCTCGAGTCGCGACGGGTATCTCTTGGATCTCACTGAGTGGACTAAAGGGAGTCAAGCCTCCTGAGGCGTTTGGAGAGAGGACACGGATTGGTCTTAGGCCATGCGGGACGAAGGCCCTCGTCTCGCGATGACGGCGAGTATCGGGTTTTTCTCGAGCGGCGGCCCCAGTGTGGGTTTCTCACGAGGTACGATGGCGAGGTCAGTGAGCCTCTGGTGGGGCGCCAGGGAAGTCGGATCTCCATGCGAGTGGCGAGGGGGAGCTCGTCAGTTGCTCTTGAGTCATGTGAGGAATCTGGCCTTGAGACGTGTTGAAGAAGTCTCTCGAGGCTTGCTCGGGTTGAGGCAGGGAAGCATGGGTTCCTTCGACTTGTGCAGGTGACCTCAGGAGGCTGCTCATGGTGGCTCTGAGAAGTCAGGGAAACTGGAGGTGGGAGGGGCCTCTCGGGACTCTACTGGGTTTGGTGCATTGCAAGAGGGCCTCATCTCCAGTTGAGGCAGGAACCTCAGGGTTCCTCTGATTTCAGACTCCGATGGCAGGGTCCCTGCAGACTGGGGACAGGAGAGTCAGGCCTCGTCTTGGGTTGAGGCATGGAACTCCGCTTGCCTCTGGAGGTGTTCACGTGGTGAAAGGCCAGTTGTCGAGCTGTATTTGGAACCTGGGGTTTTTCTGGGACGATGCATGGGCGAGTCACTGCCCTTCGTGTTGACTTCATTCACAGGTGGAGTTCGAAGAGGTGTGCGGGCATCGGGTTCATATCAAGAGGGGACCGGGAAATCACAGTCCTTCGGAATGGGAACTACCCACGAGGCCACGTCTGTGAATTTCGTCGTGAGACCGGCCTCATCCTGAGGTGCAACCGGAAGGTCGGCAACCCCTTCCAGACAAAGCAGAGGAGTCGACCCTCCTGTCGAGATCAAGAGGGTAGAAGGGGCTCAGAGGAAGTGGTGCCGGAAAACCTCGGTGTTCCTCTCGAGGGAGACCGGTATGTCCCGGAACTTTGTGGGTCGCATCAAGCGTGCAAGTACCTTTTCGACCTCCATTTCTTAACGTGGGACTTGTCCTGAGACGCCTGTAGTGGGAAAGGGATTCATCTTGCAATGACGGGGGAACCACGTGGTTTTTCTCGAGTTGCGGCGGGATTCTCGAGTTACCGCGGCGAATTCAGGATGCCTCTTGTGTTGGCCCAGGGAAGTCCAATCTTCCATTCGAGTTGCGAAGGAAAGCTGGGGATTGCTCTCGAGTGACTGCAGGGCAAATAGACCTCATCTAGGCTTGTGTCCAGAAGCCAGTGTTCCTCTCCAGGGGCGACACAGATCTCGAGGTTGCATTCCAGACTGACCCAGGGAGTCATGCCTGTTCGCGAGTGGAAGCAAAGTCCTCCATTCTCCTCTGGAGCAGTGACGGGTATTTGTTGGAGCCCACAGAGTGGTCTAAAAGGAGCCATTCCTCCTGTGGAGTTTGGAAAGTGGAATCGGGGATTGCGCTCTAGGACATGGGGAAACGAGGCCCTCATTCGGGATGACGGGGGACTTTCGGGGTTTTTCTCGAGCGGGCCCCAGTGTGGGGCTTCTCACGAGGTACGACGCCAAGCTCAGTGGAGCCTATCGTGGGGCACCAGGGAAGTCGGGTCTCCATGCGGAGTGGCGAGGGGGTGCGGGTCATTGCTCTCGAGTCATGGTAGGGGAATCGGGCCTCGAGACGCGTTGAAGAAGGACTCTCGAGTCTTTCTCGGGTGGCGGCAGGAAACCCCTCGGTTCCCTCGACTTGTGCAGGTGACTTCAGGGAGCTTCTCACGGTGCTTCTGAGAAGTCAGGGAAACTCTGGAGGTGGGAGGGGCCTCTCGGACTCCATTGGGTTTGTGCATTGGAAGAGGGCCTCATCTCCAGGTGAGGCAGGAACCTCAGGTTCCTGTGATTTCAGACTCCGAACGCAGGGTCCCTGCAGACTTGGACAGGAGAGTCAGGCCTGGTCTTGGGTGAGGCATGGAACTTCCCTAGCCTCTCGAGGTGTTCAGGGGTGAGACACACTTGTCGAGCTGTATATGGAACCTGGGAGTTTTTCCGGAAGATGCTCGGGTGAGTCACTGCCCCTTCGTGTTGACTTCATTCACAGGGTGGAGTTCGAAGTGGTGTCCGGGCATCGGGTTCATATCAAGAGGGGACCGGGAAATCGCGGGTCCTTCGGAATGTGGAACCACCCACGAGGCCACGTCTGGAATTTCGTCGTGAGACCGGCCTCATCCTGAGGTGCACCGGATGGTCGGCAACCCATTGCAGACAAAGCAGAGGAGTCCGACCCTCCTATCGAGATCGGAGGGTAGAAGCGGCTCGGAGGAAGTGGTGCTGGGAAAACCTCGGTGTTCCTCTCGAGGGGACCGGTATGTCCCGGAACTTTGTGGGTCGCATCAAGGGTGCCAAGTACCGTTATGGACCTCCAACTCTTAACGTGGCGACTTCTGCTGAGAGCCGCCTGGTAGCGGGAAAGGCTTCGTCTTTCGATGACGGGGGAACACGTGGTTTTTCTCGAGTTGCGGCGGGATTCTCGAGTTACGACGGGGAATTCAGGATGCCTTTGTGTTGGCCCAGGGACGTCCAATCTTCCATGCGAGTTGCGAAGGAAAGCTGGGGATTGCTCTCGAGTGACTGCAGGCCAATAGACCTTCATCTAGGCTTGTGCTCCAGAAGCCAGTGTTCCTCTCCAAGGGGCGGACCTGGGGATCTCGGGGTTGGCATTCCTAGACGCACCCGCGGGGAGACAGGCATTCATCCTCGAGTGGAAGCAAAGAACTCCCGCTCTGCTCTCGAGTCGCGAACGGGTATCTCTTGGAAGCTCACTGGGTGGACTATAAGTGGAGTCCAAGCCTCCTGAGGCGTTTGGAGAGAGGTCGCGAGTTGTCCCTCTAGGCCATGCAAGGAACGAAGGCCCTCATCTCGGCGAGACGGGAGTTCCGTGGTTTTTCTCGAGCGGAGGCCCCAGTGTGCAGTTTCTCATGAGGTAAAACAACGGGCGATGTCTGAGCCTCTGGTGGGCGCCAGGGAAGTCCTGGGTCTCAGCTAGTGGCGAGGGGAGCGCGTCATTGCTCTTGAGTCATGGTAGGGAATCGGCCTCGGAGTGTGAAGAAGGTCTCTCGAGGATTTTCCGTGAGCAGGAAACCCTGGGTTCCTGACTGTGCTGGTGACCTCTGGGGGCGTTCTCATGGTGGCTCTGAGAAGTCAGGTAAACTGGAGGTGGGCGGGGCCTCTCGGGACACCATTGGGTTTGGTGCAGTGGAAGACGGCCTCATCTCCAGTTCAGGCAGGAACCTCAGGGTTCCTGTGATTTCAGACTCCGATCGCAGGGTCCCTGCAGACTTGGGACAGGAGAGTCAGGCCTGGTCTTGGGTTGAGGCATGGAACTCCGCTAGCCTCTGGAGGTGTTCACTGGGTGAGAGGCCACTTGGCGAACTGTATTTGGTACCTGGGGTTTTTCCGTACGATGCTCGGCGGATCACTGCCCCTTCGTGTTGACTTCATTCACAGGGTGGAGTTCGAAGAAGTGTCTGGGCATTGGGTTCTTATCGAGAGGGGACTGGATATCGGGGTCCTTCGGAATGTGGAACCACCCATGAGGCCACGTCTGGAATTTCGTCGTGAGACCGGCCTCATCCGGAAGGTCGGCAAACCCTTCCAGACAAAGCAGGGGAGTCGACCCTCCTGTCCAGAGCAGGAGGGTAGAAGGGGCTCAGAGGAAGTGGTGCCGGAAAACCTCGGTGCTCCTTTCCAGGGAGACCGGTATGTTGGGGAACTTTGTGGGTCGCATCAAGGGTGCCAAGTACCGTTTCGACCTCCAATTCTTAACGTGGGACTTCTCCTGAGATGCTGTAGCGGGAAAGGGCTTCGTCTTGTGATGACGGGGGAACCACGTGGTTTTTCTCGAGTTGCGGTGGGATTCTCGAGTTACGACGGGGAATTCAGGATGCCTCTTGTGTTGGCCCAGGGAAGTCCAATCGTCCATTGGAGTTGCGAAGGAAAGCTGGGGATTGCTCTCGAGTGACTGCAGGGCCAATAGACCTCATCTAGGCTTGTTTCCAGAAGCCAATGTTCCTCTCCAGGGTCGACAGGGATCTCGGGATTGCATTCCAGAGGCACCCGGGGAGACAGGCATTCACTCGAGTGGAAGCATAGAACCCCGCTCTACTCTCGAGTCGCGACGGGTATCTCTTGGAGCTCACTGAGTGGAATAAAGGCAGTCAAGCCTCCTGAGGCGTTTGGAGAGAGGAATCGGGATTGCGTTCTAGGCCATGGGGGAAACGAAGGCCCTCATCTCGGGATGACGGGGAGTCGTGGGGTTCTTCTCGAGCGGCGGCCCCAGTGTGTGGTTTCTCACGAGGTACGATGGCGAGGTCAGTGAGCCTCTGGTGGGGCGCCAGGGAAGTCGGGTCTCCATGCGAGTGGCGAGGGGAGCGCGTCATTGCTCTTGAGTCATGGTAGGGGAATCGGCCTCGAGACGCGTTGAAGAAGTCTCTCGATCTTTCTCGGGTTGAGGCAGGAAACCCTCGGTTCCTCGACTTGTGCAGGTGACCTCAGGAGTTTCTCATGGTGCTCTGAGAAGCCAGGGAAACTGGAGGTGGGAGGGGCCTCTCGGGACTCCACTGGGCTTGGTGCATTGGAAGAGGGCCTCATCGCCAGTTGAGGCAGGAACCTCAGGGTTCCTGTGATTTCAGACTCCGAACACAGGGTCCCTGCAGACTTGGGACAGGAGAGTCAGGCCTGGTCTTGGGTTGAGGCATGGAACTCCGCTAGCCTCTGGAGGTGTTCACGGGTGAGAGGACACTTGTCGAGTTGTATTTGGAACCTGGGGTTTTTCCGGATGATGCACGGGGAGTCACTGCCCTTCGTGTTGACTTCATTCACAGGGTGGAGTTCGAAGAGGTGTCCGGGCATCGGGTTCTTATCAAGAGGGGACCGGGAAATCGGGGGCCTTCGGAATGTGGAACCACCCACGGCCCTACGTCTGGAATTTCTTCGTGAGACCGGCCTCATCCTGAGTTGCGACCGGAAGGTCGGGAACCCCTTCCAGACAAAGCAGGGCAGTCGACCCTCCTGTGAGATCAGGAGGGTAGAAGGGGCTCAGAGTAAGTGGTGCCAGAAAACCTCGGTGTTCCTCTCGAGGGAACCAGTATGTCGGGGAACTTTGTGGGTTGCATCAAGGATGCCAAGTACCGTTTGGACCTCCAATTCTTAACGTGGGACTTCTCCTGAGACGCTGAGCGGGAAAGGGCTTCATCTTACGATGACGGGGGAACCACGTGGTTTTTTCTGAGTTGCGCGCGATTCTCGAGTTACGACTGGGAATTCAGGATGCCTCTTTGTTGGCCCAGGGAAGTCCAATCTTCCATTCGAGTTTCGAAGGAAAGCTGGGGATTGCTCTCGAGTGACTGCAGGGCCAATAGACCTCATCTAGGCTGGTGTCCAGAAGCCAATGTTCCTCTCCAGGGGCGACACAGATCTCGGGTTGCATTCCAGACTCACCCAGGGAGTGGAGTAAGCAAAGACCTCCATTCTCCTCTGTAGTAGTGACGGGTATTTGTTGGAGCACACAGAGTGGCCTAAACGTAGCCACTCCTCCTGTGGAGTTTGGAGAGAGGAATCGGGATTGCGCTCTGGCAAAGGGCCCTCATCTCGGGATGACGGGGAGTCTCGGGTTTTTCAGCGGCAGCCGCAGTGTGGGGTTCTCACGAGGTACGACGCCAAGCTCAGTGAGCCTCTCGTGGGGCACCAGGGAAGTCGGGTCTCCAGCAGTGGCGAGGGGGATCGCGTCATTGCACTTGAGTCATGATAGGGGAAACTGGCCTTGAGATGTGAAGAAGGTCTCTCGAGGTCTTTCTCGGGTGGCGGCAGGAAACCCTCGGTTCCCTCGACTTGTGCAGGTGACCTCAGGGAGCTTCTCATGGTGCTCTGAGAAGTCAGGGAAACTGTGGAGGTGGGAGGGGCCTCTCGGGACTCCATGGGGTTGGTGCATTGGAAGAGGGCCTCATCTCCAGTTGAGGCAGGAACCTCAGGGTTCCTCTGATTTCAGACTCCGAACGCAAGGGTCCCTGCAGACTTGGGACAGGAGAGTCAGGCCTCGTCTCGGTTGAGGCATGGATTCGCTTGCCTCTCCAGGTGTTCACGGGGTGAGAGGCCACTTGTCGAGTGTATTTGAACCAGGGGTTTTTTTCGGACGATGCACGGGGAGTCACTGCCCCTTCATGTTGACTTCATTCACAGGGTGGAGTTCGAAGAGGTGTCCGGGCATCGGGTTCTATCAATAGGGACCTGGAAATCGGGTCCTTCGGAATGTGGAACCACCCACGAGGCCGCGTCTGGAATTTGATCGTGAGACCGGCCTTATCCTGAGGAGCGACCGGAAGGTCAGCAACCCCTTCCAGACAAATCAGGGGAGTCGACCCTCCTGTCCAGAGCAGGAGGGTAGAAGGGGCTCAGAGGAAGTGGTGCCGGAAAACCTCGGTGCTCCATTCCAGGGAGACCGGTATGTTGGAACTTTGTGGGTCGCATCAAGGGTGCCAAGTACCGTATGGACCTCCAATTCTTAACGTGGGACTTCTCCTGAGATGCTGTAGCGGGAAAGGGTTCATCTTGCGATGACGGGGAACCACGTGGTTTTTCTCGAGTTGCGGCGGGATTCTCGAGTTACGACGGGGAATTCAGGATGCCTCTTGTGTTGGCCCAGGGAAGTCCAATCTTCCATTCGAGTTGCGAAGGAAAGCTGGGGATTGCTCTCGAGTGACTGCAGGGCAAATAGACCTCATCTAGGCTTGTGTCCAGAAGTCAGCGTTCCTTTCCAGGGTCGACAGGGATCTCGGGGTTGCATTCCAGACCACCCGGGGAGACAGGCATTCATCTCGAGTGGAAGCAAGAACCCCGATCTGCTCTCGAGTCGCGACGGGTATCTCTTGGATCTCACTGAGTGGACTAAAGGGAGTCAAGCCTCCTGAGGCGTTTGGAGAGAGGTCACGAGATTGGTCTGTAGGCCATGCAGGAGACGAAGGCCCTCGTCTCGCGATGACGGGCGAGTATCGGGTTTTTCTCGAGCGGCGGCCCCAGTGTGCGGTTTCTCACGAGGTACGATGGCGAGGTCAGTGAGCCTCTGGTGGGGCGCCAGGGAAGTCGGATCTCCATGCGAGTGGCGAGGGGGAGCTCGTCATTGCTCTTGAGTCATGGTGAGGGAATCTGGCCTTGAGACGTGTTGAAGAAGGTCTCTCGAGGTCTTGCTCGGGTTGAGGCAGGGAAGCATGGGTTCCTTCGACTTGTGCAGGTGACCTCAGGAGGCTGCTCATGGTGGCTCTGAGAAGTCAGGGAAACTGGAGGTGGGAGGGGCCTCTCGGGACTCTACTGGGTTTGGTGCATTGCAAGAGGGCCTCATCTCCAGTTGAGGCAGGAACCTCAGGGTTCCTCTGATTTCAGACTCCGATGGCAGGGTCCCTGCAGACTGGGACAGGAGAGTCAGGCCTCGTTGAGGCATGGAAGCTTGCCTCTGGAGGTGTTCACGTGGTGAAGGCCAGTTGTCGAGCTGTATTTGGAACCTGGGGTTTTTTCTGGACGATGCATGGCGAGTCACTGCCCCTTCGTGTTGACTTCATTCACAGGGTGGAGTTCGAAGAGGTGTGCGGGCATCGGGTTCATATCAAGAGGGGACCGGGAATCACAGTCCTTCGGAATGTGGAACTACCCACGAGGCCACGTCTGTGAATTTCGTCGTGAGACCGGCCTCATCCTGAGGTGCAACCGGAAGGTCGGCAACCCCTTCCAGACAAAGCAGAGGAGTCGACCCTCCTGTCGAGATCAAGAGGGTAGAAGGGGCTCAGAGGAAGTGGTGCCGGAAAACCTCGGTGTTCCTCGAGGGAGACCGGTATGTCCCGGAACTTTGTGGGTCGCATCAAGCGTGCCAAGTACCTTTTCGACCTCCATTTCTTAACGTGGGACTTGTCCTGAGACGCTGTAGCGGAAAGGGATTCATCTTGCAATGACGGGGGAACCACGTGGTTTTTCTCGAGTTGCGGCGGGATTCTCGAGTTACCGCGGCGAATTCAGGATGCCTCTTGTGTTGGCCCAGGGAAGTCCAATCTTCCATTCGAGTTGCGAAGGAAAGCTGGGGATTGCTCTCGAGTGACTGCAGGGCAAATAGACCTCATCTAGGCTTGTGTCCAGAAGCCAGTGTTCCTCTCCAGGGGCGACACAGATCTCGAGGTTGCATTCCAGACTGACCCAGGGAGTCATGCCTGTTCGCGAGTGGAAGCAAAGTCCTCCATTCTCCTCTGGAGCAGTGACGGGTATTTGTTGGAGCCACAGAGTGGTCTAAAGGAGCCATTCCTCCTGTGGAGTTTGGAAAGTGGAATCGGGATTGCGCTCTAGGACATGGGGAAACGAAGGCCCTCATCTCGGGATGACGGGGACTTTCGGGGTTTTTCTCGAGCGTGGCCCTGTGGGGCTTCTCACGAGTACGACGCCAAGCTCAGTGAGCCTATCGTGGGGCACCAGGGAAGTCGGGTCTCCATGCGAGTGGGGGGTGCGCATTGCTCTCGAGTCATGGTAGGGAATCGGGCTCGAGACGCGTTGAAGAAGGACTCTCGAGGTCTTTCTCGGGTGGCGGCAGGAAACCCTCGGTTCCCTCGACTTGTGCAGGTGACTTCAGGGAGCTTCTCACGGTGCTTCTGAGAAGTCAGGGAAACTCTGGAGGTGGGAGGGGCCTCTCGGGACTCCATGGGGTTTGTGCATTGGAAGAGGGCCTCATCTCCAGGTGAGGCAGGAACCTCAGGGTTCCTGTGATTTCAGACGCCGAACGCAGGGTCCCTGCAGACTTGGGACAGGAGAGTCAGGCCTGGTCTTGGGTTGAGGCATGGAACTTCCCTAGCCTCTCGAGGTGTTCAGGGGGTGAGACGCCACTTGTCGAGCGTATATGGAACCTGGGAGTTTTTCCGGAAGATGCTCGGGTGAGTCACTGCCCCTTCGTGTTGACTTCATTCACAGGGTGGAGTTCAAAGTGGTGTCCGGGCATCGGGTTCATATCAAGAGGGGACCGGGAAATCGCGGTCCTTCGGAATGTGGAACCACCCACGAGGCCACGTCTGGAATTTCGTCGTGAGACCGGCTCATCCTGAGGTGCGACCGGATGGTCGGCAACCCATTGCAGACAAAGCAGAGGAGTCGACCCTCCTATCGAGATCAGGAGGGTAGAAGCGGCGGAGGAAGTGGTGCTGGAAAACCTCGGTGTTCCTCTCGAGGGAGACCGGTATGTCCCGGAACTTTGTGGGTCGCATCAAGGGTGCCAAGTACCGTATGGACCTCCAACTCTTAACGTGGGACTTCTGCTGAGACGCTGTAGCGGGAAAGGGCTTCATCTTTCGATGACGGGGGAACCACGTGGTTTTTCTCGAGTTGCGGCGGGATTCTCGAGTTACGACGGGGAATTCAGGATGCCTCTTGTGTTGGCCCAGGGACGTCCAATCTTCCATGCGAGTTGCGAAGGAAAGCTGGGGATTGCTCTCGAGTGACTGCAGGGCCAATAGACCTCATCTAGGCTTGTGTCCAGAAGCCAGTGTTCCTCTCCATGGGCGACCGGGATCTCGGGGTTGCATTCCAGACGCACCCGGGACAGGCATTCATCTCGAGTGGAAGCAAAGAACTCCGCTCTGCTCTCGAGTCGCGACGGGTATCTCTTGGAGCTCACTGGGTGGACTAAAGGGAGTCAAGCCTCCTGAGGCGTTTGGAGAGAGGTCGCGAGATTGGCCTCTAGGCCATGCAGGAGACGAAGGCCCTCATCTCGCGATGACGGGGGAGTCCGTGGTTTTTCTCGAGCGGAGGCCCCAGTGTGCAGTTTCTCATGAGGTACAACGGCGAGGTCAGTGAGCCTCTGGTGGGGCCCAGGGAAGTCGGGTCTCCATGCTAGTGGCGAGGGGAGCGCGTCATTGCTCTTGAGTCATGGTAGGGGAATCTGGCCTCGAGACGTGTTGAAGAAGGTCTCTCGAGACTTTTTCCGGTGAGGCAGGAAACCCTGGTTCCCTGGACTAGTGCTGGTGACCTCTGGGGCGTCTCATGGTGGCTCTGAGAAGTCAGGTAAACTGGAGGTGGCGGGCCTCTCGGGACACCATTGGTTTGTTAGTGGAAGACGGTGGAGAGGATACGGAAACCGCAGAAAATGACGGACAGTCGAGTTGGCAGGGACAATTGGGACTCTTCCGCCCGCGCTTTCGGTTTTCAGTCAGGTCCGCTGCTCTTGTATATCTGGGGAAAGCAGCCCTTTCTGTATCAGAGGTTTTCTGACCAGCTCAGTCATGTCTGGAAGAGAAAAGGCGGCAAGGCCTTAGCAAGGGGGTGCAAGCGCCACCGCAAGTCTTGAGATAACATCCAAGGCATCACCAAGCCCGCCATCGGCGCCTTGCTCGCGTGGGGAGTCAAACGCATTTCCGCCTCATTTACGAGGAGACCCGAGGCGTGTTGAAGGTGTTTCTGAGAGTTCTTCGGACGCGGTCACCTACACAGAGCACGCCAAGCACAAGACGGTCACTGCCATGGACGTAGCTACGCGCTAAGCGGCAGGGACGCACCCTCTACGGCTCAACTCATCTCCAGTTCAAGGCAGGAACCTCAAGGGTTCCTGTGATTTCAGACTCCGATCGCAGGGTCCCTGCAGACTTGGGACAGGAGAGTCAGGCTGGTCTTGGGTTGAGGCATGGAACTCCGCTAGCCTCTGGAGGTGTTCACTGGGTGAGAGGCCCACTTGGCGAACTGTATTGGTACCTGGGTTTTCCGTACGATGCTCGGCGGATCACTGCCCTTCGTGTTGACTTCATTCACAGGGTGGATTCGAAGAAGTGTCTGGGCATTGGTTCTTATCGAGAGGGGACTGGATATCGGGGTCCTTCGAATGTGGAACCACCCATGAGGCCACGTCTGGAATTCGTCGTGAGACCGGCCTCATCCGAAGTCGGCAAACCTTCCAGACAAAGCAGGGAGTCGACCCTCCTGTCAAGCAGGAGGGTAGAAGGGCTCAGAGGAAGTGGTGCCAGAAAACCTCGGTGCTCCTTTCCAGGAGACCGGTATGTTTGGGGAACTTTGTGGGCGATCAAGGGTGCCAAGTACCGTTTCGACTCCAATTCTTAACGTGGGACTTCTCCTGAGACGCTGAGCGGGAAAGGGCTTCGTCTTTGCGATGACGGGGGAACCACGTGGTTTTTTTCTCGAGTTGCGGTGGATTCTCGAGTTACGACGGGGAATCAGGATGCTCTTGTGTTGGCCCAGGGAAGTCCAATCGTCATTGGAGTTGCGAAGGAAAGCTGGGGATTGCTCTCGGGTGATGCAGGGCCAATAGACCTCATCTAGGCTTGTTCCAGAAGCCAATGTTCCTCTCCAGGGTCGACAGGGATCTCGGGATTGCATTCCAGAGGCACCCGGGGAGACAGGCATTCACTCGAGTGGAAGCATAGAACCCGCTTACTCTCGAGTCGCGACGGGTATCTCTTGGAGCTCACTGAGTGGAATAAAGGCAGTCAAGCCTCCTGAGGCGTTTGGAAGAGAGAATCGGGATTGCGTTCTAGGCATGGGGGAAACGAAGCCCTCATCTCGGGATGACGGGAGTCGTGGGGTTCTTCTCGAGCGGCGGCCCCAGTTGTGTGTTTCTCACGAGGTACGATGGCGAGGTCAAGTGAGCCTCTGGTGGGCGCAGGGAAGTCGGGTCTCCATGCCGAGTGGCGAGGGGAGCGTCATTGCTCTCGAGTCATGGAGGGGAATCGGCCTCGAGACGTTGAGGAGTTCTCTCCATATCTTGCTCGGGTTGAGCAGGAAACCCTCGGTTCCCTCACTTGTGCAGGTGACTCAGGAGTTTCTGCATGGTGCCTCTGAGATCAGGGAACCTGTGGAGGTGGAGGGCCTCTGGACCACTGGTTGTGCATTGGAAGAGGGCCTCATCTCCAGTGAGGCAGGAACCTCAGGGTTCTGTTTTGATTTCAGACTCCGAACACAGGGTCCCTGCAGAGACTTGGGACAGGAGAATAGCAGGCCTGGTCTTGGGTTTGAGGCATGGAACTCCGCTAGCCTCTGGAGGTGTTCACGGGTAGAGGACACTTGTCAGTTGTATTTGGAACCTGGGGTTTTCCGGATGATGCACGGGGGAGTCACTGCCCCTTCGTGTTGACTTCATTCACAGGGTGGAAGTTCG